>NC_064287.1:52879867-52907459 GCF_019186545.1 Solanum stenotomum | reverse complement strand
TGAAATAATTGAAGAGGCTTAGAATTGGAAATTTTCATTTTTGGAAAGAATTTAAAGTTTTGGAAATTTTGGCTAAGTATGGAAAATGTGAAATTTTGGCCAACTTTGAACAGCCATAAATTCTAGCTCAGGATGAGTTAGGTGGAATTCCAGTTATGGTTGCAAAGTTCGTGGAACGACCTTTCCAACGCCACCGAGTTTGCTCGATTCCGAGTTCGTATGAGGGAGTTATGACCTTTGAAAGTTGGGCAGTTGACAAGGAAATCCGTCCGGGAATCATTAAGGGCATTTTAGTCTTTTCCCTAGACAATTCTTTTGAGCTCATATTGTTGTATTAGGATGATCTTTGGATCATTTTTTTTTGCCCCATTTTGAAAGAAAAGAGTTAGGGTTCTTGAGATTGAAGAAGAGAAGAAGGAGAAGAAGAAGAAGAGAAGAAAGAGGAGATTTGTCAAGACCATTGTGGATTTTCGTCGGGGTGATCCCTATCAAGGTATGTGAGTTTTTTTGTGTGGGTTGATCCTTTCCCTCACACACACCAAGTTTATTCTATGCTTGAGAAAAGATTGGGAATTGTTGTTGAAGTGTCGAAGTTGTTAGTTGTTGTTGATATTGTTGTTGAGGTTGTTGAAGTTATGGTTCGTTGTGAGGCTTGATTGGGTTGTGCATTAAGTTGAAACCTATTATATGTTGAGGGGATTATGATTCTAAGAGCTATGACCCTTTAAAGGTTGATCCACCATCGATTTGCAGAAATTTCTGGGCTGTCGATCCCCATCTACGGGACTGACCTACGGACCGTAGATAGATCGACGGTCCGTACTGGTCAACCGTCAATCGGATCAGGAGTTAGGTTTTTGGGGCGTCGATCTACGGTCGCGACCTACGGTCCGTGACTTGACCTACGGACCGTAAGTCAGGACCATAGGTCAACACTTGGTCATATTTCTTTTCTTAAATGAATTCTGGGGAAAAATCTCTGACGCGATCCACGGACCTGCAGTACGGACTGTAAGTCCATCTACGGTCCGTCGATGGCGTCCGTAGATGCCATCTGTAGCACCAGAAATCTGCAGTCTCAGCCAAGTTTTCCCCCATTCTTTCCTCACTTTCTCATGCATGTTCTTAAGTATTATATCTATGTTGTATCGTTGTTTCCGATACTCCAAAGTACGTCTAAGCGTTCAAGAATCCCTCCATAACATGTGATCGAACACCTTGAATTCATAATTCCCATTCAAGGGAAGATAGTTCTAAGTCAAATGAAGTTAGAGGTCAAGTAAAAGAGTATAGAGTTTCAAGTCGAGTAAGAGTCTCAGTTTCAAGTAAAGTCATGAGGTTAAAGTTGAGTTCTTTTTTAAAAAAAAAAAAGAAGAGAAAAAGGGGTTATTAGGGGACTAAGTATTCCCTAAGAGTTTATAAATGTTTTTACACATTTGAGCAAAGAAAGGGAACATTAATTCCAAAAGAGCCTTTGGGCTAAGCTTTGAGTAATTATCTCGAACTTAAGAAAGAAGTTGTTTAAAAAGCATGAGCCAAAGTATTTTTGGGAGTAGTATTGAGCACCGAATTGGGGACACGAGTTCTGATTTACTCAACTCTCCATAAGAACCATGCGCCAACATGGGATTTCTCGGATCATACTTTTTAGATGATCACGAAAGTTAAGCTAGTGGATCCACTAAGTAAAAGTTAGCTTCCTATATCACGGCAAGGTATAGGATGGTCCTTGGCAACGCGAGGTAAAGCGTTGTATCATCACTAGGGCTCATAGTGATGGTTGTCGGTTAAAGAACCTCCCACATAAGTTATTTTACTTTTATATAAGTACAGTTGAGTTGTTTATACTGTTTTACAAGCTATATATATATTGCATGTGTCTTATTGCTACATATATTAAATTCAGTTAGTCATGAGTCGTACAGAGCCGAGGTAAGTGTTCTCTTGTATTTTTTTCCTTTCAAGCTTAAGTTGTGTTTTGGCTTTCCCGCTTGCATACTCGTACATTCCATGTACTGATGTCAGTCGGCCTACATCGTTTGATGATGCAGATTTAGGTACCCCGGATCAGCAACCTGCTCGTCGCGGATCCAGCTGAGCACTCCAGAGTCAGTGGTGAGCCTCCTTGCATTCCGGAGGGCTCAATTATTTTTGTGTTCTTAGTTTTGTCTTATTAGGATGTTGCGGGGTCTGTCCCCACATCCATCTCAGTATTTTAGAGGCTTCATAGACAGACAGTCAGTCAGTTAGTTTTGAGTCTCTCATCTATATATATATATGTAAATATTATATTTTGAGATTCGAGTTGCCTTTGTGGCCATATCTTATAAGTTAAGTTGTTTTGTAATATTGCATTGCATAGAGTTATTCGGTTGAGTTAGGTTTCCGCTGAGTCAAGAAAGCCAGGCCAAGGGTTCGCTTGGGGCCAGAAATGGTCTCCGGGTGCCGGTCCCGCCCAGGGTGTAGGCTCGGGGCATGACATGTTCTATGTCCATGGCTGACATGACTCGAAAGTTTTGGGACAAGTTTCCAAATCTTGAAGCACTCAGGCTCCACATTAATGAATTTGGAGATCATGTTTCTGATTACTCAAGCTCTGTATTGATGAATTTGGATATTATTTTCCCCTCGCGTCTCAAGTGTTTGTCCCTCAGTGAAATTTTCCTAATGGATGAATTAGTTTCAAGTATTGCAGAGTTGGAATACCTTGAAACTCTTAAATTATCCGAGATATACTTTGCAGGGGAAAAGCATTGGGATCTCAGTGATTACACGTTTAAAGAACTCAAGTTTTTGAAATTACATCGTGTTTTTATGACCAAGTGGAGTTGCTCAAAGGATTCATTTCCTTGGCTTGAATGTCTAGTTGTAAAAAGTTGTTCCAAGCTTGAAGAGATCCCGGATACCTTTATGCGCAGTTGGTTTTTGCGATTGATAAAAGTTATTGATTGTAGTGATTCTGTTTGCAATTCAGCTGTGAAGATTAATAAAGTAAGAAAAACAGTTCATATCTTGAAGAAAGACAAATAATGATGGTAAGTGATTTCATTCATTATTTTCATGCTTTTGCATATTAAAAAACATTTCTTCCTTGCATATTAAAGCTCAGGTATGCAGAATAAACGATGTTCGTGACCCCCCTACCTTATGTAATCCCACAAGTAATTAAGGTCTGGAAAGGATAGGATGTATGCAAATCTTACTCCTACCTTTGTGGGGAAGATTGATCGATAACATAACTTTTAAGCTATGCCAGTTGTGCTACATATTGCATCGACAACATACTTGTCAAGAAATAATTTAACCAACAATGTCATTTTTATATAACGTTAATGTTTTTGAGTTCTCTCTAGCTACTTCCTTTCGCGGTGTACTTCATTCATTTTCCTGAGATTCTTCGTCCTTTTCATATTTTTAACTTCATCTTTATATACCATCCATCTAGATGTGATCTCCGAGCAGCAGAACCATTCATCAAACTTGTGAACTTCTATTCAGAGGATACATCAGATGAAAGGTTCTGGTTTGTGGATTGATTTGCATATCAGCAAGCTGCTATTGTCCGGAATATATCAATGTCTATCTAGTTTTGTGCTTTGTAATGCTACGTTCTGAATACATATGTATTGTCAGAGACGGAGCCAGAATTTGAACTTATGTATTCTGATTTTTTATCACTGTGATCTGAACTGTTAATTGTCATGTTCACTGTTGTTATTTGCTGATAGAAACTATATGTGTGTATTGTATACTAGAAAGGCAGCACGGGCCCAACATTTTATACTTTTAGAAATGGTCAGTTTTGAATGATTTGATCGCGAAGGACAGTAGAAAATAATGAAAAACTAACACATTTGAGCTGATGCTAGACCATTAGCATATGGATACCATATTAGTGAACTCATTGGCGTGCTGTAGATGCCTTAATAGAGTGTATAAGAGTAGCAGTCAATAAAAATTAACTTAGGTATCCTGCTTACAAATGTGCATTTAGCTGACTGGACTAAAATGCCAAATCAAAGTTAACTTTATCAGATGCTAATTCAACCCTAAATTAAAGAGGAAACATTCAGAACTAACATTCTTGCTAAAGATATAAGATCCAGGACATCTCCTTCATTTCTTAAGGAGCACAACTTATTCTCGCAACTGATAGATTCATAACAGAGTTAAAGCAACCGCAACATAGGATGTTATGATAGGATCGGAAGAGCTAGTGTTATTGTAGAATCTGTCATGAAATCTTATATACACTAACAACTCAAGTGAAACGACCACCAACTTTCATAGCTCATAAGTAAAGAAAAGATGTTAGTGACATGCAAACAGAAACAATCATCAAAGGTATTACAAGGATAAGTGAAAGCATCATTAATTCTCGTAAAAATTAAACAGTGAGCTAAAAAGGAAGAATTTGGGGGAGGCACTTTTGGTGTGGTACAGTAAAGAAATGTGCCTTATGACATCAATCATATTTGAGAGAGACATTAAATCTGCTTTGCAAAATGGATTAGCTATATGTACAAACTAACAACCTTTAGTAAATAGTTTATTTAGCACAAAAGAGTTTTCTATGTTTACTAAAGACGTATAAAGTTGCTCAACGTACCTTTAATCAACATGTTTTGTTCAGTATCAATTAAATATATCCTTGATTTAGATATTAAAACTAATTTTGAAGTTCCACTATGAGAGTTCAATGTATCAAAAATTAGTATAACACTAATGAGAAGACTTTAGCTAAGTTTTGAAGCAGTCTGAGCAATTCTAAGAGGAAGTACTATCAAGTATAACCCGGAGCCCTCTAGCCAGATATTATTAAAATAATTTCATAAAAGTGGAAATCTTCAAACAACGTGTATCGCAAGAAAACATAAGAAAAATTTATCAAATTTAACGGAACATGTTAAAAAGAGAAATAGAGAAGGAATAAAGATACCTTTTGAAAAAAAAAAGGGTCACCAGCTTATTTATATATGGAAATGCATTTGAACGTTTCTATCATAACAGAGATAGCATCAAACCTCAACCTGAGAATCTTATCAAAAGAAAGCAAAATAAGTAGGAAGCTTAAAACGAATTAATTAGTAAATAAAAAACAAACTATGTATAATGAATGTATAAGTTATACTAACAAAGAGAGGGGAAAATCTTACTGTCAGTCCATTACCAGTGCGCTTGATCCAGTAGTTAGAGGCTTTTTGTCTTAAAAAAAAAATCAAAAAGAGATTAAAGAACATGCTCAACCGTAAAACTACTAATTTTTTTTAGTATTATGTGAAAGAATCCACTCCTTGA
The DNA here is from genome assembly GCF_019186545.1 of Solanum stenotomum. Taxonomy (NCBI): domain Eukaryota; kingdom Viridiplantae; phylum Streptophyta; class Magnoliopsida; order Solanales; family Solanaceae; genus Solanum; species Solanum stenotomum. The sequence continues at coordinate 52,902,161 of NC_064287.1, read as the reverse complement.
GAAATTTTAGATGAAGGTAGATAAAATCTGGAGATTGGGAATCTAGGTCTGAAGAAGAATACGGGCATAACAAAATAGAAAATCAGGGAGGAAGTGAATAATGAAAACCTGAAAATGCATGACCATGTAACCAGATATACCAAAGAAATTCAAAGCTCCATATAGAGATTAAACATCAAAGGAAAAGGTGGCGAGACACGTGTTTCAAGTAAATACATGTGACTTTCTGAGAAGAATCAAGTTTAACACATCTCGTTCCTATAAAATTATAACAATGCACTTGTTTGTCCATTTTGTCAGTAATGCATATGGTACAAATTTTTGATACACGTGAATAATTGATTGAATCTTTTTGATCGATAGGGAACATGAAGCTAACCTCCAAACTTGAGAGGAGAAGTTTCTATCACCGCAAAACACTAACAACATGAAACTACAAAGACAATTAGTTGTTGCTCACTCCACTCCACGCCTGTTAACGGATGTCATCGTGAAAGAGCTACAAGTGAATTAAAAATATCTCCAAAAGTAATCTCCAAAAATGATCTTGTTTATACACTTTAGGCTACTATTTGTACTACTCTTTGATGCAGTGTTAAAGTTTTATTTTACCAACAATGCTGCTTTATTTCAATTAGAATCATTCAGGTGACAAAATATTTACACAACAATAATGATTTAAGAAATTAGCTTGTCCCCTCAAGACACAATCATTTATGTGTGAAAGAAGAGAAAATTGATTTCCATTAAATATCATTATAGAACATGTAAATCACCTACCATATCCAATTGAGTCCTTTTTATTGATAGGGAACATGAAGCTACCTGTAAACTCAGCGGGAGAAGTTTCTATTACCATAGAATACCAACAACATGGAAATATACTTTTTATTGTAGCACTCGTGTCAGGGTCTCTGAACCTTTAAACTTCTCAATTTAAGAACTAAATCACACCAGCAAATTAGAAAATATACTTTGAGATCAAACTTTTACTATGAGTGTCATCATTCTTGACCTCTATCACCCTAAAACTAAAAATTTGAATCAACTTTAAAATCAAGTATTCTATTTAATCGGACAAATATATGGGCAAGACATTTTAAAAACTTGAAGACTTCTCATTTTGAAAAAAAAAATCGTTCTACTCCTTCAAAAGTGCTATTTTAAGTTCTAACAATGGGGTGTAAGCTTCACTAACCTTGTTACGTAGTGTGGAGTCTTCCAATAGCTTTTACTGGAAAACATTTGGTGGCTTTTTTGGTTTAGTAGAATTTCTTCCGAATGATAGAGAAGTTAGGATTCATGTGAATGCATTTTGAATGATCTCCTCGTACACTATATTAGATGTAGAATGATCATCTGCATCTTCTATTGTCGATGGACATATTAATAATTTGACATCTTTTGGAACTGGGATGTCAACAATGGCTGCTGAGACATTTGATATTGTTACATTTCTTCTATCGATTGACACATTTCAAAAAGGACCTTCCAATCATGCTAGCGACATCAACAAAAACACGAAGATAATTAGATACATAAAAGGCATAATACTTAAAGACCATCCTGAGCTTGACACATTTCATTACCTCTCCTAAACTATCAGTGGTCTTAAAATTAGGTTGTTCAAGAAGCTCATAATTAATTTTATCGAGCTTTCACTATCTATGATCAGAAATGCATCTCTAGCAACCAACACGATAATATGAACACAAGAAACGACTCTAGGGCATTCAGCTTCAACTAATCATTTAACAGAAGCCTCTCAATGTCATATTAGGTGTGCTTGCTTTCTAGTATGATTTCTACTACTTGAAGTGAAGTTAAAAGGCATATATCCAACACTACAAAGAAGCAAAACAGTACTAGGTACAAAGCAAATTCAGTAAGAACATAAAGAAACTCTGTATGTGAAACAAGGCAAGAATCATTAATCCATCATTTTTATTTATGTATCATAGTTTTTCTTGTCTGGAGGCGGAGTTCAAGAAAATAAGGACGACTTTCAAATTTTATAATTTTAAACTAAATATGTGTGTAATACACCAAAAGTCATATGAACTTTGTGGTCTTAAACATGTCACGTAGAAGAATTTAAGAGTTAGTGAATTAGAAAGAGACATTCTTTTTTAACAAACTAAAAAAGAAAGTAAGACACAAATGTTTAACCTAACAAAGCAATGTGGAAATGCATTCTGAGTATGGTTGCGGCAATAGTTGGAGCCTTTTAAACTTACTGCTGAACAAAGTCTTATTTACCTCAGGCAACTGAACCTTACTGGTTCAAGAACAATAGTTAGTGAGCTCAATAACGATGAAGTAACTGAAATAAGAGAGAAATAGCGCGAGAATAGGACTTTGTACGTCAAAAGTTCCTTTTCCTTTTCAGAAGTTACAACTCGAGAAATACTTAAAATGTTGAGTGCCTCACAAAAATTTCCTATAAATATGATGAATTTTAGGGATAATTTGCAAAACAGAGGCCACCTCCCAGTTTTTTATCAAAGAAGTCAACATGTATACATGCTATCCACAAACTTATTCTCTCTCGTGCACTTCTCCTACCCTACATTACTGCTCTTCAATTTTAATCATCATTTTAGCCGTATGACTTCTAAAATATAGAACATAAATTACTACTTATCTATAAATGCACAATTAAAGAAGGAAAAAATAAGTTGAATAAGGCATACTATCGAACACCCTCAGTACATTAAAGGGCAAACATAGCATTGACATGCATACGCAAAATTTTAAACAAACTTCATCACCAAAGAACCCATCCAACATAAGAAAGTATTTTATTTTTTTTTTGCACAATTTTCTTTACCCATTCACCAAATTTCCATTTCCTATAAATCAGTGAAACAGACAGAGAAGGAATGGAGAAAGAATTCCCCGAAAGGAAGAAAATGAAAAAACAGAAATTCAATGAGAAAGAAGAGAAGAAGCAGATGCACCGGAAAGGAGATGAAAAAACTCACCAGTTTCAAATTTGAGACAAAGATACAGATTCAGAGTTGCTTCAAATGAGACCTTTCGAGTATATGCAGATGCAATTTGTGTTGTACTTCCATGTGTTGAGGAGCCAATCAAATTGGGCCAGAAAGGGCCAAAAAAGAGAAAACCTCTACAGTACAATATGACATGCTTGTTGTACAATGATAATATGCAATGTTCATCCTTTTACTTAAGTATAACTCAAACAACATGTTAGTACAATTCAATAATGCAGTGTTAGTCCTTTTCTTGTTGGCTTATATATAAGGGTAAAATAATATATGAAAGTATCTCCAGTAATTTCTTAATTACTATTTCCGTCTCAATTCAAGTGTCTTAGTTTGATTGGACACGGGTATAAGAAATAAAGTGAGATTTTTTTTTAATCTTGTGGTCTTAAATTAAAGATGTATGTTATATTTTCAATAACATGTGGTCTTAAACTTGTCAGGTTGAGTGTTGGAGTTGAAAATTTTACTAAATATAAAAAGGTACTTTTTTTGGAACGGACAAAAAGAGAAAGTAAGACACTTAAATTAGAACGAGGAAGTTATAAGTCTCAAGAATATTGAAGAATTTTATCAAGTGTTATCTGGTTTTAAAAAAAATCAAGGTTCTAAGTGCAGTATTGAACAGATAACTGCAGAAATATTAATGCAAGCAAGTAAAGAGTTAAAAAGGCAACATGATTTCTTTTATTTAGGTTCGGTCCAAATGTTAGACTCCCAAGTCCAATCTCAAAACGGACATTTTTTGGACGCTACAGGCACTTCACCCAAACAATTTGAAAATATTAAGGTATTATCAAATAGGTGAAGTGTCTATTTTGGTTTTTGTCTTTAGGAAAGGTCTCTTTTGATCAATAACATCCAAAAAAATGTCCGCTGTGAGGTCAGACTCTTGCCAGGGAGGTTCAGTTTAGTTGGAAAATAAGTTATCTTGAGATTAATTATTCCGAAATTAGTTATTTCAGAATTATTATTCCACCTTCAATGTAAAATAATACTACAATCTCAAAATAACTAATCCAGCAAGTTATTTCATAATTTTACACCATCATGATGATTTGGTGAGAACACTATAATTAAAAATAATATTTTAACATGATCCAATAAAGTAGTGCCACATGTAATTTTATAAAGTCAACCTTGTCAAATACTAGATCTATCTTTCTCCTATACCATCAGTTTTCATTCTTGAAGATAAAGTCCACAAAACTTCTTTTCCAATTCTTCCTAAGAGGGAAAGTATAGAGTTAACACAATCATATAGTAATTATTAATCTCTCCAATTGCACTCTAAGGTGAGATTCCTCTTTAGCTTTCTTCTCTTTTTTCTTTTATTTTACTTTCTAATGAGTCAACAAATTTATGTGACACTTTGTTGTTATTTTTTTGGGAATTAATTTGACTAATCTTTGAATATAAATTAGATTAGATCAACTCTATATGAGAAGTAGTATAAGTAGTAGCGATTCTTCTCATATCAATATGATCCTTAATATTTTGGTTTGGGTCAATCGAATAGATAGAAGATCTAGTGCCTTGGTCAGAGAGAATGCACGAGTTAGAATAGAATTTTGTGATCTTGGGAAAAGCTAGTTTGAATCTCGAAAAAACGAAAAATGTCACTAACATTGGGAAAGGTATTTTTCCCTCTTTTTTGCTACTACATATATTTCCCTCTTGATATGAAACACAAAATTATAGCATGTTTAAATAAAACAATTCAATCTATCAATTACAAAAAAAAAAAAATGCCCCTCAAGAAACTCGTAGTTGGGAGTTGAGCGTTCCTTCGGGGACATCCGATAAAATTGAAACGATGCAGAGAAGTGGGGAGTTGAACGTTTGTTTGTTGGACGGGCTAGGTATTACAAGTGGTGAAATCAGAACTAGAGGTAAATTAAGTATATATATGGTATAAAAATTAAAAGTGGTATTATGTGTAATTGTTTTAAACTAGAGGTAAATTACGTATATATGGTAGTGAAGTATGTCTAGTTATACTACATTTTAATATCTATATTTTTTTTATAATGCGATGGTTTTAGACTAATCGCCAAATTAAACTGTAATTTAACACCAAAAAAATGGATTATTAGCTTAAGGGTTTAAATTTCAGAAGATTTTTTTTCTCGAAATATTAATCTTTCAACACAATAGGTGTACGTACGAGTTAATATCTCAAAAGGTTACTCAACTTTGAGAAATTATTTAGCAAAGTCATTAAACTTTGTTTTATATCAATAAAATCACTCAACTTAGAACTTTGTATCAATAAAATCACTCAACTAAATTTATTATTAATATTTTTATGTCATATTCATTATTAAAATAGTAATAAACAAATGTTTCAAAATTAATACTTCATTATAATTAATTTAAATAAGTACCCAAAAAGAATAATAATTAATCTAAATAATTTTTATTTATGTAAAAAAAATAATCCTATTATCTATGTAAATCAAATACTGTAATTTTTTATGATTTTTAAGAAGGAAAAATTAGGAGTAGTTAAATTACTAAAAAAATAATTCATCAATGTGCGGACTTTCTGTAATAATCCATTTTTGTTGGATGGATTTGTTGTAATTAGAGTCCGTAACAATAAGTTGGATTACGACTCTGATTTTACGTTTTGTAATGAAAAAGCAAGGGCTTAATTTGTTTTTAATTATTTATTTTTATCTTTAGAAGAAAAATTTAAAAGTGAAATTAGCATGATATAAAAAATAATTTTGCCATGTCAAATTGATTTTAATAATAAATTTAGTTGGAAGATTTTATTGATATAAAAATCTAAGTTGAGTGATTTTATTGATACAAAACAAAATACAGTGATTTTATTACATAATTTTTCAAAGTTAAATGACCTTTTGAGAAATTAACTTGTGTACGTATGATACTCACTTCTATTTTTTAAAATGACAATATATATGAAGAATTAGAAAAAAAATCTTCATAAAAGCTCTTCGGAAAAAGTACGATAAGAATATATTTGAGACCAAAATTCAAAATTTATTCTATTTTTGATGATTAATGGGCATTGTTGGCCTTTTTTTCAACCGAAAAAATGAAAATGAATTCTACGATTCTTCTCCAAGCTATTGATTTTTTATTATTATTTATTATTATTATTATTATTTTATTTATTTATAATTGTTTGTTAATATTATTTTTATTGTTATCATCGACTTATTTTTTACCTAATTGGCTTTCCTTATGCCACCTTTTTTTGGTATCTATAAATGAATTATGGAAGTAATCAGTCACATAAGTTTATTTTTTGGATCAAGAAGACCAAAACACTTGCTAATTTCCAAATTTCTTTATATATAATTAGTTTTTCAACGAACTGCATTTCAATTTTTTATGTAAATTTGAAAAATGAATGTTGTTTGAATGAGGAAATGGGTGAATTTTTCATAACATATTGACTATTGTTACATAAAATGTAGCTAAAACTTTAAAGAGGAAAAGAGGGGAGCATTAAATATCTCGCGTTAGCATGATTCGAGAAGGGTCACATTAGTTTAGAATATTCCTAAAAATTCGGTGAATATTAGTTAATTTTTTGTCTATCTCACGCTTAGTCAGCACGTCCGAAGTCAAGATTAAAAGACGTATGATAACAAATAATTATATTGAAAATAATATTTTTTTAAAGTACGGAATGAAAAAAAATAACATATTTTATAACAATATCAATTAAACAAAACATTACTACATGTTAGGGTCACAACTCTTATCATTCCTATCTACTAGAAAAGTCCTAAAATTAACAATAACATACTCAAAACGTATACTCCCTCCGTTTCACAAAGAGTGACCTGATTTGACTTGGCACAAAGTTTTAGAAAATAAAGAAGACTTTTGAATCTTGTGGTCTTAAATTAAAGTATGTCAAATGTACTAAATTTCCCTTCAATCTTGTGGCTTTAAACATATCATGTGGAAAGTTGAAATTAAAATGTTACCAAAAAAGGAAAGAGATCATCTTTTTGAAACAGACTAAAAAAGAAAGGAGATCATTCTTTGTGAAACGGAGGGAGTATCAAAAAGAAAAGGACAATTATGTAATTCTAAGGAAATTGCAAAGGACATTTGGCTTTTGCTTTCATGGAAAGGCCATATTTATATTATAATGAATAATTAATAATAGCCACCACCTTCTCACCTTCCAAAATTCTATCTAGTCTAGGTTATAAATGACACAATACGTGTGCTTATCTAAAATTTAAATATCATGTGTACTACATGAATAAATTATTGTACTCGCTCGATTTATTATTAGTTGTTCATTTTACAATATATATATTCCTACATTTTGAGATATGAGGAATAAGATTTAATGTTAAGAGTAAAATGCGAAAACAAAAATATGTTTTTTACTTTTGATATAAAAATGACAAGTGAAAATTTTATATTTAGTATAATATAATAGCAAGTAAAATAAATGAAGGGAGTGATAAATTTCATTTAAGTTTAGATACTCAAATTATTATTTTTTATCAACTAGATACTCAAATTATGGTTGGCTTGAATGAACATCTGAACATATAATATAGTAGTATTCAAGACATTTTTTACTCAATTTTTTGAAAAGTTTATGTGTGAGTTCTCAAACGCTCATTCCGCTTTAGCCTAAAAATTTCTCACATAAAATTAAAAAAACAACACATTTCATGTGATTAATTTATCATTTAATGAACGCTTGAAATTAAGCGCAAAATTTCTTTCAAAAATCTGAATAAAAAATGTTTAATAGAAACACTTTTTCAGGTACATATTCAAGTTTTCAAGTAAAACAAGTCATTATTCAAATGTCTAAATAAGATTTACCAATAAGTTTAAAATATTATCAATGTATTCTGTCACGCCCCGAGCCTACATCCTGGGCGGGACCGGCACCCGAAGACTATTTCTGGCCTCAAGCGAACCCTTGGACTGACTTTCTTAACTCAGCGGAAACCTAACTCAACAGAATAACTCAATGCAAATGCAAGGTTACAAAACAACTTAACTTATAAAATATGGTCACAAAGGCAACTCGAATCTCAAAATAGGATATTTATATATATACATAGATGAGAGACTCAAAACTAACTGACTGACTGTCTATGAAGCCTCTATAACACTGAGATGGATGTTGGGATAGACCCCGCAACATCCTAACAAAACAAAACTTAAGAACATAAAATAACCGAGTCCTCCGGAAAGCAAGGAGGCTCACCACTGACTCTAGAGTGCTCAGCTGGATCAACGATGTGCTGGATGCTGATCCTGGGTACCTGCGTCTGCATCATAAGACGATGCAGGCCAACTGGCATCAGTACATGGAATGTACGAGTATGCGAGCTGGAAAGCTAAACAACAACTTAAGCTTGAAAGGGATACAAAAGAGAACTTACCTTGGCTCTGTTCAACTCATGAATAACTGAACTCAATATAAAGCAATAAGACACATACAATAGATAAAGCTTGTAAAACAGTGTAAACAACTTAGCTCGTTAAAGATAAAATAATAACAAACTCAACTTTACTTATATAAAAGTAATATAACTTTTGTGGGAGGTTCTTTAACCGACAACCACCACTATGAGCCTTAGTGATGATACAACATTTTACCTCACGTTGCCCAAGGACCATCCTATACCTTGCCATCGATATAGGACGCTAACTTTTGCTTAGTGGATCCGCTAGCTTAACTTTCGTGATCATCTAAAAAGTATGATCCGAGAAATCCCATGTTTGGCTACATGGTTCTTATGGAGAGTTGAGTTAATATGAACTCGTGTCTCCAACTCGGTGCTCAATACTACTCCCAAAAATACTTTGGCTCATGCTTTCAAACTAACTTCTTTCTTTAATTTGAGATAATTACTCAAAGCTTAGCCCAAAGGCTCTTGAAAACACTTTCTAAAAAGAACATCTCAAAACCATATTTTAATATGATCATTGATGACTCGGGATATTCATACTGCTTAAACATTGATGGTATATCTAGAGACCATATTGTTTAAACATTGATGACATACTCGATTTGTCATACTAATCATATTTTAGAAACTTTTTTGCAAAACTCATCTTTTCTTTAAAAGAGATAGTGCTCAAACTGTTCAAAACTCTTTTGGAAATCTCAGTTTCCTCTCATCTTTAAATGTGAAAACATTTATAAACTTCTTTGGAAAATACTTAGTTCCCTAATAACTTTTGAGAAAATGAACTCAACTCTTTACTCTTTACTTTACTTGAAACTCTTGATGTGAAACTCTTAACTTAACATGAAACTCTTAACTTTTGACTTGACTTGAAACTCTTAACTCAACTTGAAACTCTTAACTTGACTTGGAACTCTATACTTAACTTGGAACTCTATACTTAACTTGAAACTTGAGCCTTAAAAAGAAGTTATAACGTTCAATGAAGGCTCTTGGAATACCTTAAAGACTTGCTTTGACTTACTTAACTTCTAAGCTTGACTTCTAACTTCACTTGACTTGGAAACTAACTTCACTTGACTTGGAATCTAACTTTCCTTGAATTGGAATTATGAATTCAAGGTGTTTGATCACATGTTATGGAGGGATTCTTGATGTTTAGATGTACTTTGGAGTGTCGAAAACAACTAGGAAACATAGGTATAATACCTAGGCACATGCATGAGGAAGTGGGGAATGAAGGTAACGGGAAAGATTGGCGTCCTTGGCGCTCTAAGAGGTGCGGGGCGCCAACCCTCAAACTTCAGAGGGCCTGCTGGGCGTTCTGCCAGGCGCTCTGCCCCAACGGAAAAGTTCAGCGTCCCTTTTTGGGGTGCGCTGGCTGGCACGACAGCCCAGCCCTTTTCCCCCAAAAACTCCGACTTTTTCCCCTTGTTTCTTTCCAACTCTAAACCCTCTCAACCTCAAAGGTTCCAGCAGCAAAATCACAACCAAATCATGTCCCAAATCAACAAGGAACTTCAACACCACAATCAACAACACAACCAACAACTTCAACAACACAACCAATCTTTTCTTGAAAATAAAACGAATTTGGAGTGTGGGGGAAAGGACCAACCCCAACACTAAGGATCATAAAGTCCCTCAACATACAAGAGATTCAACTCAAAAACACAACCAAATCATGTACTAAACCAACAAGAACTTCCAACAACACAATCAACTAACAATTTCAACAACACAACTTCAGCTTTTCTCGGAATTAAAACGAGTTTGGCGTGTGGGGGAAAGGATCACCCAACACTAAAAGCTCACATACCTAATAGGGATCACCCCCGACGATATCCACGATGATCTCCTTGATTGCTCTTCTCTTTCTCCTCTTCCTTCTCTTCTTTCTCTCTTCTCTCCCAAGCCCTAACTCTTTACTCTTTAAAAATGAGACAAACTGATCTAAAAATCAGTCCAACACTAAAATATAACCAAAAGAATTGATTAGGGAAAAGACCAAAATGCCCTTAAAATTTCCGGACTAAACTGCCCTGTGCGACTGTGCCAACAGCCCAACTTCCAAAGGGCATAACTCACTCATAAGAACTCGGAATCGAGCAAACTCGGCGGCTTTGGAAAGATCATTCCACGAACATTACAACCATAACTGTAACTACACCTAAATCATACTGAGCTAGAAGTTATGACTGCTCAAAGTTGGCCAAAAAACTCATTTTTTTTCCATACTTAGCCAATTTTTCCACATTCTTTCCAAAATGACTATTTCCAATTCAACTCTTCTTGGAACTCAATGTGCTACATCTAAGAACCTTAACTTAACACTCAATAAATTTTACTCCTCTGTAAAATCTCACTCCACATGAAGGACGGCTCGAGTCTTAGTTCGAAAAATTCTCTAGGGTGTTACATATTCTGTCTAAACACAATTGGTGTAATTTTTAGTGAGGATTAGTACATTGTATGGTACTATGATATTTCAAAAACTCCAAGGTGTTAGAAAATTTAGAAACATCACATGTGGTTAATTATGATTCGACATTGTATGCCGGTCATGATCGATTTTATACGATAAAAAAAGTTCAATTTTACTCCTATATGATTGAAAATATTTTAAAGTTAACTTTTTAGTCATAGACGGAATCAAAATTGTGAGCTTATAAATTCTATATCCATTATGTGGTGCATGTCCATCTCCAAAAACTCTAACAATGATTTTCTGAATGTAATTTTTTGACGAAAGGAATTTAATTGGACCTTCTTCGAATGGTATGACTTTGACCATTCGACCTCTTGATTGAATAATTGATATAGATTAACTATACCAAACACATGAATTGACAAGCTAATAGAGTTACACAAATCTTCAATCAAATTATGCAACATGGTCTAGATACATTCTTAGTTTGTTCATCATCTTTGCCCCTCTAGAGAACATATGCACACAAATACATACTATCAAAAGAAGTCAGAAAAGAAGAAGAAAATTCCTAGTCAAACCTCAAATTTTCTTTAATTAGTCACTCCCATTCTAGCTATTTGTCTGCATTACACTCCTTGGGATGCGACACTATCTACATCTCTGCATGAGCACGAGATACTTCTTGCACTGAACTGCATACCTTTTTATAAATCTAAAGTTCCATTTCCATGACTTCATCATTATCATCTTCTTCTTCTTCCTCGTCCTCGCCTCCTTCAACATGATAATAAGAATTCTCACTATGTGGTGCATGTCCATCACCAAAAGCTTTAACATGATCTTTAAGTGACCTCTTGCGCTTAAAATCAGAACCACAAATACAAAACCAAAGTTTTCCACAATTTTTCTCATGAGTCCTCCAATCTCCTCTTACAGCAAAATTCTTCCCACGTTTTCTACAATTAAATGGTTTAGGCCCATGTTTTCTTTTATAATGTGTTTGTAGAGTCCTAAAATCTTTCAATGGCTTTGATCTTGGATGATCTATGTTATTCTTACAACCTTCAGCACAACAATAACAAGGCAACCTTAACATTGATGAAGCTTGTTTTGTCCCTTTTAGTGAATCTGGTCCCTTTCTATATTGTGATCCATGCCCCCACATATGCATCTAATAATACAAAAAAAAAAGGGTCACAAGTTAATTAATTTAAGGAAAAAAATGTAACATATAACTAGTTGGACCAAGCAAAATTAAACTTGCCTATTTTTGGTAAGTTGGAAATTTAGGTCACTTGAAACTTGACTAAAAGTACATAGATATGAGACAATAAAAAGACAAAATTGAAGAAGTTCAATGTCATGAACCTACATATGTGGAAATATTATATATGTGGAAATTAAATTCAAGAAAATAGTATAAATATTAAGTTATGAACCTACATTTTTAAAAAAATATAGAAATCTTAAAAATTTTGAATCTGCCTCCACATGTAAGAGAAGAGTATGCATGGTTATATATGAGCAATTAGCACATGGAGGCAGATCCAAAATTTGAGACAAATACAAAATTTGAAAAGAAACTTATGAGTTTGAACACGTAAACTATACTCTAGCTCTACCCTATTAGCACAAACACATTATATACAAGTGACAACCCTAATATATAGTCGCATGTAAATTAAATTGCACCTACAAGATTTTCAACATGAATAAAAGTGTCATTACAAAAAAATGCTCAATTTATGGGGGTTATTTTGTCAATTTATAGAGGTTTAGGGATCCCACAAATTAAATTGTGGCGGTTTTTAAAAATGCCGCAATTACCCTTGCCACGAGCATATTTACAGCGGTTTTAGTAAACCTCCACGACGTCCCCCGCAAAATGACTTTTAAATTTGTGGAGGTTTTCCAGTATCAGTTTTTGATGGTTTAGAACCTTCACAATATGATCTCAATATTTTTAAACTCAAATTTACATTTATAACTGTCATGGCTTTAAATTAAAATTTACATTTATAATTTGATTTGTGGAGTCTTACAAAATTATTATTATTTAATAATAAATGTGAGATTTTATTTACATCAAGCCTTCAAAATAATAAGTAATTTTAAATTTGATTTACATCAATTCTTCAGAATAATAAGTAATTTTACTAAATAACACATTTAAAGCAAATTAAATTTCACTAAGCAAGTTTATATTAATAAGTTTCACAAATTCAAATTTATGTCAAATAAAAGTAATACAAACTTGTGTATAATAATTTTAACATAACAATGTTAAATCTTTTTAAAATCCACATCAAATAAACATAACAAAAATTCTGTAGCATTTGTTTGGTGATTTATGTTGTTGTCGTCCAATTTTTTTATCCAAAGTGACATAAGCTCTCTGCATCAGGCCGAACAATGAAAACATTATAGATAATTAGATAAACATAAATTGATACACATATATCTTCGTACATCTTGATAAAAAAGTAAATTCAATTCATTTCTAAAGCAAAGCATATAAAGCTTTGATTTTACTAGATAACTATAAGAATATGGATGAAAGAAATTTACTTTGATGTTCTCTCATACACGCTAATAAAGTTAATAACAACAACTTCATGATTATTTCTACATAAGTTTACTAGGTTTGTATTTTCCAAAATCATATAATGATGCTCATTCGATTTAACACGTTGGTTCAAGTATTTCTCACTTCTCTTGATTTATAAGTTAGACTTTCCTCTTTGACCTTAGCTTTTTCTTTCATTTACCAAAAAGTAATCATAACTTCAACAATTTATCGTATTGAATAAGAAAATACATAATTTTAAAGTTATATTGATATCGATCACAATCTAATATGAAAAAATGTCCTTTAATTTGTAATAGTCGATCCTATCAAGAATAAAATGATTACGTGATTCTTAACTAAACAAAAATAAAATTATGATTTACCATAAATCAATCAATGATTGGGTATAGACGACTTTACGATGTAGTGAGAATTCAAACAAAATCTGAAATATGTAAAAAAAAACATTGATTCAGTAAGTTTAACAACTTGCAAAATATAAAATGATCAAATAATAATATGAATTTTAAATTCTAGTATGAATCATCAAACTCACGTAACACAAAATTACCTTTGTACTCAAATAATGAATTATTTTTCCTCTATTCCACTTTGCAAAGCCTACAATGAAAAAAATAATTAGCAAAACTAGATAAAAAAAAATGAAGTAAAGAAGAGTGAAAGACAAAAGGAGAGAGGAGAGGGGAGGGTGTGTGTTTTACGTGGGAATTAATGGGTTAAGGGGAAAAAGAAATGAGTTAAGGAGAAAGAAAGAAAAGGTATTTGTGTGTTGTTTACCTGGGATTTAGGAATGGGTGGGAGGGGGTGGTTATTTGATTATGTTTGAATGATTTTAGAGGGAATTATAGTCTTTAGTTTTTTCTTTTTTAATTTTGGAGGGAGAGGTATTAAAATTTTGATTGAGTTGGATCTAAATGAAAGATAAAAGAATTTTGTGCATAAAACAAGCTTTTATTGTTAATTTTTAATGATAACTAATAACTATTAATTAAAATGTTTCACCGTCAACTAGTATTATAAAATCTTAAATAAAGTTAAAATACAAATACAAATAAATATATATAAATATTACTATTGACTTAGCTTTAAAAGTTATAAAATTTAAATTTTTGTGTTATGAGACAACAAAAATCACTAAATAATATAAATTAAAGTATTACTATATAAGATAAAATGTCTAAGTGAAATTGCATATACTAAGTAAAAAAACATTCGAAGAGTATCTTAATATATAAAAGAAATAGAGGATAAAAAAATCACAATCAAGTTAAAATAAAAGAAGGAGAAGGATGTCTCGTGTGTATATATATAATAAAATTAACTTTCAACATTTAATGTTATATATTATATAATTTGAAAAAAAATACTATATATTATATTATATTAAATAAATTTATTTCTAAAAGTAACTAATCTACTAAATTTTTGGGGCTCAATAATCCCGATAAATACTATTAAATTGTGGCGATTTTCTAACCTCCTTAATAAAACCACCATAAAAAGATTTATATTGTGGGGGTTATAATAAAATGCCACAAAATGAATTATTAGTGGGACTTTTAAAAATTCCCACAAGTTAACCGCCAAAAAATGAGCCATTTTTTGGTAGTATATATATATATATATATATATATATAGAGAGAGAGAGAGAGAGAGAGAGAGAGAGAGAGAAAACTAAACCTGCATGTTGTTGAATCTGTTGAAAGTTTTGTTGCAAACAGCCCAAGGGAATTGAGTAGGTCCAACAAGAATTTGGGCAGGAGTTGGAATCCAATATTGTCCATTTACTAGTGAAATATTATTATTATTATTACTATTGTGATCCCCTTTGTTTCTACTAGGATTATTGTTGTTGTTTGAACTTATTGTACTTGATGAATCAATATGAAGAGCCACAGTGACACTTTCTTGATTATTATAACTTTGAAATTCATGGCAACTAGAAGAAGAAAAATAGTCATGAAAAATTGTACTATTTTTTTGGCCAGGAGGAACAAGACAGAGGACAGTAGAAAGTTCATCTTCAACTAATTGATCACTAGAAGATAAATATGTGATAGAATTATTATGACTATTTTGCATGGTTAGAAATCTAGTGATCTATGAAATTTGATGGAGGAGGAGGAGACAAAGGCTATATAAATAAACTAAAGTTTTTTTTTTAAAGAGTTTATGACTAATGGGTAATAGTAACAATAGGTGATCTTGGGTTGGGGACTTTATGCTAGGATTTTGTTTCTTTTTAGCTAAGGGGAGTAGGGGGAGGGGGAGGGGGCAAAGATGCTAGCTTTTCTTGTCTGTCAATACTCTACTATACATACTACTATTTATACTTTTTGGTACACACCATTTTGAATAATACACAATTTCCACTATATATCTGTCTCAAATTATCTGTTGTGTTTTCTTTTTTACATGCTCCCTAAGAAAATATGGTTATCATGCCAAAAAGTGTCGTTTTAGCAAAACTCACGTTGATCAAGAAATTAGTACATATGATGTGTAGTTTTCTAAACTTGAGTATTTCTGTTTAATAAATGTCTCTTCAGAATTGAACATTATTAAGAAGATGAAGTATAAAGGTAAAGTTGGAAGAACATACTAATTTTTGTCTTGAATTTTTAAAAGGTGATACTTACTTTGGGACGGAGATGATATAAACTAGGAGAGGTTTTAATTATTTTACCTGTATTTATATCTTAAAGTATAATCTCTATCTTTTCATTAATTAAGATACAATAGTCTTCAAGAACAATTACTAGCTGGGATAACAAAAAAAAAAAAGGGAAAAGACAAGTGAATAATAAACCAAATAAGATGCTAGATTCCCAATTTGTATATATTTTTATGGCCTTGTCACTTCATATGTCTCATAGTTGTTTCCTCCTTTCATTTCTCTCTCCATTTTTATGTGTTCTCCTATGAAAGGTTACATTGGCAAATACTGTACATTCTGCATATCCTACACTATTTACTCCNCCCCCCCCCCCCCCCCCAAATGGCCAATGTACCCCTCTTCTACTTCTTGTCTCTATGCCTAAGGGCAAAACCAATAGTATAATCTTTTAACATGGATTGTTCTTTTTTATTTCTTATTACTCAGTATTCGATATCTGTATTGAGGTTTCAACTAATTCAGATTTCTATCGCGTAGGACATATTTAAGGGGAGAAGTTCTCCCTGATATGATTTTTTATATACTCAGGATCTTGAACTAGCTGAGGTCTGTAATTAAAGGTAGAGTTTTTTTATCCATTTCACTACAACTCCCGATTGAGTATGAATATTGTTAATTTTTAAGTTTCCCATTTTGTTTTAAAAATCTAAGGCATATTGTCTCTTTGAGATTATGTCTATCCATATGATTGTATGAGTTTAACTTTTTGTATACTAACAATGTCAATTAAATTTTATATTATTAGATTGTCATGGGATGGATAAGAATTAATATTTCTTCATTCTTAAGTATAGGTATTCTCGAGTTTGAGTTCTGTAATACCTTACGTGATACAAATTCAAATTAACGAAAACATCAATACAAATATCGAACATCAGATAATAAGTAGGACGAAAGATGTAATAGTGCAAAAGGTGAAGTCATCTAAACAGCAACAAAGAAGCCTTTATTGAACTAGTTGATAGGCCTTTCATGAAAAAACACAAGTTGATTTGATGGCTTTGTAAGTTAAAATTTTAAAAAACTCTGACTAAAATTTTGCAGCATAAAGCTCTCTCATTTCACTTCACTTATCCCAAAACTTTTTTACTTCTTTTAGTACGTACAATATGCATGGGGACTTGACGAAACCTACAAAATGCTACTTCTCTTTTAATTTTTACCTGCGAATTCAGAATTTATAATTTTTTAATTCTAAGTTTTTTAACGTACTATATATTAGACTCAAAATTATTTTCTCCGTTAAAATATATGGTCTGAAACAAATTTTAGTTATTTCTGTGATTATAGATCATTTCAGCCATGGTAAAGGAAAAATTTCGGAGTTGAATTGTATTTAATCATAGAATGTGACATTCATTTCTGAACACATAAAAAAAAATATATCACATAAATTGGGATAAAAAAATAATAATTTGTACATATTCTATAAATTTTTAAGATTTAAAATAAAATTCAACCAACTCTATAGTCGACACTCTAGCTCCGCACCTATATATAGTGATGTTTTAGTCCAGTGGTTAGTCATATCCATAGTTATTTACAGAGAGTTTTTTTCAGATATATATAAATGCAGAACTTTGTTGGAATTTGGATTTAAGGTAGTGAAAATTAACTTCTATTTTTTTTGTATGTTTTGTTTTACTATTAGGATTATTCTAATCCATAAGCTAAAAACTAGAAATTTTATACTCCAAAAAAAAAAGGGTAACCGTAGTTTAACTTAATTAAAATGAGGAAAAGGCGTGAATACCTTCTTGAACTATGATCGAAATTCCAAGAACACACATTTTTTCTCTATTTAATGGGATTCAGTTACATACGATCTTAAACTGCCAAAAATAGTGCAAATTTAACGCATATTAAGATACATGAAATCCAGTGTATCCGACACATCATGTAATTATGTAAACTATCATTTCATTAAGTAATTAGCATCTATAATATCGTGTTTTATGAATTATTCTACCTCATGTTTATTATCAAAGTGGATTTGGCCCAAAGCTAGACAAATGCAAATAGAAGAATAGGAAAATTAGGAAAAAGATTAGTCTAAATTTGTTTTAAGCCCAATTGAAGCCCATTTATCTTTTGTTGTTAGAGGCATACATGCCCAAGTTTAGGCGGTTTAGCGGCCCGAATAGTTTATATATAATATAAAATGACCCCGATCTTAAAAACAAATATTCTTAACTATTTAGTATTCAAATCTTAATGCAACATCTTAATATTCATATGTGTATTTAAATTCGGACCTTTGAATCTTAATGCAACATCTTAATATTCAAATATACATTCAAATTCAAATGTCATAATCAGAATAAGTTATTGCGTTCGAGAACAAATGGAAATAGTCTAATCGATATTCTTAAATCAAGACTTAAATGGTCCGTTCAATTAAAAAATCTCTAATAATTAACATAACTCTGGAGCAATAATTATTAATCTCTGTTTCAACTCTAAGGTGAGATATATTCCTTGTTAGTTTTCTATTTTATTTTTCCTTTTCTGCTATTTCTCATTTAATTATTTGTCACATTTTTTTATGTCTAGTTTTACAATAAAGTCTAAACTATGATAAATTTGGGTTGGATCTAATCTCATCATGTACTTTTAAAGTCAACTCCTAGTTCTATCTTTTTGTTACCATTCTTTTTCAATTTTGTGCAAGACATAACCCATAGATCCTTTCAAGCAAATATTGATCTCTAAGGTGACATTCCTTTTGCTTTACTCGAAAACAGTCTTTCTACCTTAGTGGTAAGATCTGCCTGCACTCTTTTCTTCCCACAGCTTACTTAATGGAATTTTGTTGTTGTTTTGTTATTTCTAATTTGATTGTTTGTCGCAATTTTCATGTCTTATTTTACTATAGTAATGGAATATATATACTCGTATTCGTAAGATTCCTTTTCCTTTACTTAGAATTAATGCACTTGAGTTGAGGGTCTTTTGGAAACCGTCTTTCTACCTCCACGAAATAGTGATAAGATCTGTGTGTACTCTACTCTGGCTATGTTATTATTTTGTTATTTCTAATTTCATTGTTTGTCGCAATTTTCATGCCTTGTTTTACTATAGTAATGGAGCATATATACTCGTATTCGTAAGATTCCTTTTCCGTTACTTAGAATTAATGCACTTGAGTTGAGGGTCTTTTGGAAATAATGTCTCTACCTACACGAAATAGTGGTAAGATCTGCGTACACTCTGCTCTGGTATGTTGTTGTTTTGTTATTTCTAATTTCATTGTTTGTCACAATTTTCATGTCTTGTTTTACTATAGTAATGGAACATAAATACTCATATTCATAAGACTTTAGATGTGGATTTGTTAATCATTAGAGTATATTTTTGTTAATGTAGATTTTGTTTCCAACAATCGTTAAAGTGGCCAAGCTGATATGGAGAATTCCAGCATCGAACTTTGTTGTCCATCAATAGACGAAGAACTAGTGGGGTTTGATGATGATGCAGAAAATATAACTAAGTATTTGATAAGAGGAAGAATGGACCTGGACGTTGTCTCGATTGCTGGAATGGCTGGAATAGGGAAAACAGCTCTGGCTAGAAAGATATACAATAGTCGTTCTATTATTGAACATTTTGATGTTCGAGCTTGGTGTTCTGTTTCACAAACATTTAATACGAGAGAGTTGGTGCTTCAGATTCTAAAACAAATTACAGGTGATATTGACTTGGATTATCCTGAAGACATATTGCGAAATTGTCTATACAAAAAAAGATATCTCATTGTATTAGATAACATATGGGAAGTCCAGGCATGGGATTACATTCGACTATTTTTCCCTGATCCTTATTCTGGAAAGGGAAGTAGAATAATGGTAACAACTAGAAATGAAAAGGTGGCTAGGTATGTTATGGGGTATAGTGATCCTTATTCACTTCCATTTCTAAAAGATGAAAAGAGTTGGGAACTATTGCAGAAGAAAGTATTTCAACGAGGGAACTCGTGTCCTTTGGAGCTAGTCAAGTTAGGACAACTAATTGCCAAAAAATGTAAAGGAATACCTTCTTTGATTATCATGATTGCTGAAATTCTTTCAAGAGAAAGAGAAGCGTCTTCGTGGCTTAAGGTTGCATATGATATAAGTTCTTATGTTTCCGACGAGGAGATGAGCATGAAGACAATACAATCAAGTTATGACCATTTACCGGACCATTTAAAGCCTTGTCTTCTCTACATGGGATTGTTTCCTAAAGGTTACGAAATTCCAGTGTCTGATCTACTCAAGTTGTGGATAGCTGAGGAGTTTGTGCAGAGCATTGACACGTTGAGGCTAGAAGAATTATCAGAGATTTGCTTGCGTGATCTTGTTGGCAGAAACCTCGTAGTGGTTTTTAAAAAAAGGTCGAATGGTAAAATGAAATGCTGCATCGTTCTTGATCAAGTTCGTGAGTTTTGCTTGAGAAAAATTACAGAAGAAAAGTTCATGCAGCTCATAGTGCCGTATAGTTATCCAGATCAACCCAAAGAACAAAGGTTATGCATGTACATACAAGACCGTACTATGACAAGTGATTTCAAGGAAAGTGATCAAGAGTTCATTGTTCATCCGAAATTCAGTATATTGGACCGTAAGAATCCTTTCTGTTTGCTTAATAACTTAAAACTTGTTCGGGGTTTACATTTATTGGATATCTACTTGGACAATTCTTTGCCTACTGCATTTCAGTCATTGCCTCACTTGAGGTACCTTGCAATTTTTGTTAAAGCATTTGATTACAAATGGGTGTCACACCTACTTCATCTACAAACTTTGCGGGTTCGTTCATCTTATTTAATGATATCCCCTGCTATATGGAAAATGTCAAAGTTGAGGCATGTGGACATAAACGAATTTCCCATTACAATATGGGACGAAGATGATATTGTGTTAGATAACTTGAAGACTCTTGGAATGTGTTCTATGTCCGTGGCTGACATGACTCGAAAGTTTTGGGACAAGTTTCCAAATCTTGAAGAACTCAGGCTCCACATTAATGAATTTGGAGATCATGTTTCTGATTACTCAAGCTCTGCATTGATGAATTTGAATATTATTTTCCCCTCGCGTCTCAAGTGTTTGTCCCTCAGTGAAATTTTCCTAACGGATGAATTAGTTTCAAGTATTGCAGAATTGCGATACCTTGAGACTCTTAAATTGTCCGAGATATACTTTGCAGGGGAAAAGCATTGGGATCTCAGTGATTACACGTTTCTACAACTCGAGTTTTTGAAATTACATCGTGTTTTTATGACCAAGTGGAGTTGCTCAGAGGATTCATTTCCTAGCCTTGAATGTCTAGTTGTAAAAAGTTGTTCCAAGCTTGAAGAGATCCCGGTTATGGAATATGGATCATTGCGATTGATAAAAGTTATTAATTGTAGCGATTCTGTTGGCAATTCAGCTGTGGAGATTAAAGAAGTATTACAAGAACTTTATGGGATGTCGATCCAAGTTCATGTCTTGAAGAAAGATAAATGATGATGGTAAGTGATTTCATTCATTATTTTCATGCTTTTGCATATTAAAAAACATTTCTTCCTTGCATATTAAAGCTCAGGTGTGCAGAATAAACGATGTTCGTGACCCCCCTACCTTATGTAATCCCACAAGTAATTAAGGTCTGGAAATGTCACACCCCAAATCCGGATGTGATGGCACGTGTCCATTTCCCACCGGACACGTCAGCCTAACCCAACCACAACGATAGAGAAGTAGAAATACGAGAGTAAAAGATAATAAATAAGCGGAAGACTTTAATTAAGACTCAACACTACCCAGAATTTGGTTGTCACATGTACAAACCTCTAAATACAGAATTCGAATGAAAATATACAAGTCTCA
This sequence comes from Solanum stenotomum, assembly GCF_019186545.1. Taxonomy (NCBI): domain Eukaryota; kingdom Viridiplantae; phylum Streptophyta; class Magnoliopsida; order Solanales; family Solanaceae; genus Solanum; species Solanum stenotomum. The sequence goes on along the minus strand of NC_064287.1, from coordinate 52,880,168 downwards.
GAGTATAGTTCTCGAATAGAACAAAACTGAAAGTAAAGATAACTCAAGGGCACATCTAGAATGAACCGCTACCTCTCGAGTATGTCCTGAAGCTCAATCTGCTAAAGAAAATACTAACCCGAATCTGAGAGAGAGCTGTCAACCTACACAATTGTGTAGAAGCAAGGGTGAGTACCAAAAACCACAGGTACTCGCAAGTAACTCTAAACTAAGCAAAACTAACAGCTACAAACAACTCCTTTCAATCCCAACCAAACCACCGAAACTTCAATCTAGCAGCAAACCAACCAACCTATACTAA
>NC_064287.1:52856487-52869749 GCF_019186545.1 Solanum stenotomum | reverse complement strand
ATATCTACTTGGACAATTCTTTGGCTGCTACATTTCAGTCATTCCCTCACTTGAGGTACCTTGCAATTCTTGTTAAAGCATTTGATTGCAAATGGGTGTCACACCTACTTCATCTACAAACTTTGCTGGTTCGTTCATCTTATATAATGATATCCTCTTCTATATGGAAAATGTCAAAGTTGAGGCATGTGGACATAAACGAATTTCCCATTACAATATGGGAAGAAGATGATGATATTGTGTTAGATAACTTGAAGACTATTGGAATGTGTTCTATGTCCGTGGGTGACATGACTCGAAAGTTTTGGGACAAGCTTCCAAATCTTGAAGAACTCAGGCTCCACATTAATGAATTTGGTTATTCAAGCTCTGCATTGATGAATAATTTGGATATTATTTTCCCCTCGCGTCTCAAGTGTTTGTCCCTCAGTGAAATTTTCCTAACGGATGAAATAGTTTCAAGTATTGCAGAGTTGGAATACCTTGAAACTCTTAAATTGTCCGAGATATACTTTGCAGGGGAAAAGCATTGGGATGTTAGTGATAACACGTTTGTACAACTCAAGTTTTTGAGTTTACATTGTGTTTTTATGACCAAGTGGAGTTGCTCAGAGGATTCATTTCCTTGCCTTGAATGTCTTTTTATAGAAAGTTGTCCCAAGCTTGAAGAAATTGAACCATTGCAAGTTGTTGGCAATTCAGCTGTGGATACATCATTTCCCCTACTTAAGAAACTCCTCATAAAAGATTGTGAACAACTTAAGGAGATTCCTTTTAGCTTCGCGAATATTCCAGCTATATAATTGATTGAACTGATCAATTGTAATGAGTTAGTTCGCAATTCAGCTCGGAGCATTAGAGAAGAGGTAGAAATTACTCAAGGATATGACAGACTCCGACTTCATATCACCAAGAAATACCACAGGTGGTAAGTGACTTCATTATTGTCAGCTACATTGTATGTACAAGGCCAAAGTTATTTCTTCATATTTTGGCCCCTTACACCTTGTTTGCATAATGTGTTGTATCGTACTGCATTATTCTAATGATCAATACAACGTTTGGATTGATTGTATCATTCTCCATTGTTTCATAAGGTCACACATCAAGAATTTGAATGATAAACCTACAAAAAGAGTAGGATACCAGTAGAACTACTATGCAAAAAGTAGGGTAAAAGATAAAATATAATTATTAAATAATAAATGAAGACAAAATGAGAAGAAAATATTGAGTTAACGACAAGATCAACTAAATCGGTTGTTACATAAAATGAAACTTTTCGTCGTTACCTAACGATAGATTTAAATAATACGATAAATAAAATTGATGTAACAATCATCCAAAGAAGGAGTTACTGAAAATTCTGATTACGCCACTGAATATCATTGTAATTTGTATGAAACACACCAGAAGAAAAGATTTTTATCCCTCCTTTTTGCAACTAAATATATTTCCTTCTTGATTTGGTGTTCTGTTTCACAAACATATGATAGGAGAGAGTTGGTGCTTCAGATTTTGTTTCCAACAATCGTTAAAGAGGCCAAGCTAATTATATGGAGAATTCTGAAGAGTCTTGCATCGAACCTTATTATCCATCAATTGGCGAAGAACTAGTGGGGTTTGATGATGATGCAGAAAATATAACTAAGTATTTGGTAAGAGGAGGAAAGGACCTGGATGTTGTCTCGATTGTTGGAATGGCTGGTTTAGGGAAAACAGCTCTGGCTAGAAAGATATACAATAGTCATTCTATTATTGATCATTTTGATGTTCGAGCTTGGTGTTCTGTTTCACAAACATATAATAGGAGAGAGTTGTTGCTTCAGATTCTAAAACAAATTACAGGTGATCATCATTCTAACTATGTTAACTTGGATTATCCTGAAGAGATATTGCGAAGGTGTCTATACAGAAAAAGATATCTTGTTGTATTAGACAACATATGGGATGGCAAGGCATGGGATGATTTTCAATCATGTTTACCTGATACTGTTTGTGGAAGTAGAATAATGATAACAACTAGAGATGAAAGGATGGCTAGCTATGTTAAGCGGTATACTGTTCCTTATTCACTTCCATTTCTAAAAGATGAAAAGAGTTGGGAATTATTGCAGAAGAGAGTATTTCAACGAGGGAACTCGTGTCCTTTGGAGCTAGTCAAGTTAGGACAACTAGTTGCCAAAAAATGTAAAGGATTACCTTCTTTGATTATCATGATTGCTGAAACTCTTTCAAGAGAAACAGAAGCGTCTTCGTGGCTTAAGGTTGCATATGATATAAGTTCTTATGTTTCCGACAAGGAGATGAGCATGAGGACGATACAATCAAGTTATGACCTTTTACCGGATCATTTAAAGCCTTGCCTTCTCTACATGGGATTGTTTCCTAAAGATTACGAAATTCCAGTGTCTGATCTACTCAAGTGGTGGATAGCTGAGGAGTTTGTGCAGAACATTGACACGTTGAAGCTAGAAGAATTATCAGAGATTTGCTTGCATGATCTTGTTGGTAGAAACCTTGTAGTGGTTTCTAAAACAAGATCGAATGGTAAAATGAAATGCTGCATAGTTCTTGATCAAGTCCGTGACTTTTGCTTGAGAAAAATTACAGAAGAAAAGTTCATGCAGCTCATAGGTTATCCAGATCAACCCGAAGAACAAAGGTTATGCATGTACATACAAGACCGTACTATGACAAGTGATTTCAAGGAAAGTGATCAGGAGTTCATGGTTCATCCGAAATTCAGTATATTGGACAGTAAGAATCCTTTCCGTTTGCTTAATAACTTAAAACTTGTTCGGGTTCTACATTTATTGGATATCTACTTGGACAATTCTTTGCCTACTGCATTTCAGTCACTAGCTCACTTGAGGTACCTTGCAATTTTTGTTAAAGCATTTGATTGCAAATGGGTGTCACACCTACTTCATCTACAAACTTTGCGGGTTCGTTCATCTTATATAATGATATCCCCTGCTATATGGAAAATGTCAAAGTTGAGGCATGTGGACATAAACGAATTTCCCGTTACAGTATGGGAAAAAGATGATGAAGATGATATTGTGTTAGATAACTTGAAGACTCTTGGAATGTGTTCTATCTCCGCGGCTGACATGACTTGTAAGTTTTGGGACAAGTTTCCAAATCTTGAAGAACTCAGGCTCCACATAAATGAATTTGAAGATGATTATCATTTTTGCTTTTTCCCCTTACGTCTCAGGTGTTTGTCCCTCAGTGAAATATTCCTAACGGAAGAATTAGTTTTAAGGATTACAAATTTGCGATGCCTTGAGACTCTTAAATTATCCGACATATACTTTGCAGGGGAAAAGCATTGGGATCTCAGTGATTACACGTTTGAACAACTCAAGTTTTTGAAATTACATCGTGTTTTTATGACCGAATGGAGTTGCTCAGAGGAATCATTTCCTTGCCTTGAATATCTTGTTATAAAAAGTTGTCCCAAGCTTGAAGAGATCCCATTTACCTTTGCTGATATTCCAACACTGCAATTGATTAAAGTGATCAATTGTAGTGAGTCAGTTCGCGATTCAGCTGAAAACATTAAAGAGGAGGTAGAAAATACTCAAGGAAATGAGAGACTCCAACTTCATATCCCCAAGAACTTCTAAAGATGGTAAGTGATTTCATTATTGTCAGCTACATTCCTTCGACACAGAATTACATTGCATGATGTGTCGTTTTGTATTGTGTTGTATTGTATCGTACTGTATTTTAATGGAGGGAAAAATGACAAATATACCCCCGAACGATCATAAATGGTATCTAAATACCCTCCATTATACTTTTAGGACGTTCATGTCCTTACCGTCCAAATTTTGGAGCATATATACCCTTATGATAGACGGCTGGACACGTGGCATCATCTCAATGACTTGCCCAAAATTATATAATTTAAATTTCCAACCCGGAAAACTTAAAATCCCCGACCCAAATTATAACCCATAGACACCTTGACCCAAATGAAAGAAAAAAAAAAGGCAACGACAACCATTGCCTCTTTCATCTATTCCTCACTTCTTTTTCTTCAATGGCATCTTTTCAAATTTCATCTTCTTCAATACAACCATTGATTACTATGTCAAATTCTGTCTTCTCCTCATCCACAACTGGAGCAACATTAGATCCAATAACAATTCACTAATGTCGGAAAAGACTTTAACACTCTTTGTTAATGTGCATATTTATTGCAACTAAAAATTATTTTTGTTATAGTTCTAGATGTGATTTCCGAGCAGCTGAATCATTCATCGGACTTGTGAATTTCTAGTCAGAGGAGACATCAGTAGAAGCTAAACCATTGTAGTACTGAGATGAAAGGTTCTGCTTTGTGGATGGATTGATTTGCATATCAGCAAGCTGCTATTGTCCGGAAGATATCAACGTCTATTTAGTTTTATGCTTTTGTAATGCTACGTTCTGATATGTATTGTCAGATACGGAGTCAGAATTTGAAGCTTATGGATTCTGAAATTTTTTCACATGTGATCTGAACTATTAATTGTCATGTTCATTGTTGTTATTTGTTGATGGAAACTATATATGTGAATCGTATATGAAAATATCTCTAGTAATTTCTTATCACAATTTACTACTACCTTCGACTCAATTTAAGTATCTTAGTTTGATTCAGGTATAAGAAATAAAAGGTGTTTTTTTAATTGATTTGGTTTAAATAATTTAAAAATTGATTGAATTAATTTGAGTATAACTCTGATCAATAACCGACCCAAACTGATTCGTAAACATGTAAAACTCACCTACCATGTTTGGTGTAGACATGATTAACTTGGGTTGGATCTAACTAAAATTTGTCCTTTATTGTGGTCCAATAAAGGATTGCCACGTGAATTTTAAAAATAAAGTCCACCTTGTCAATTGCTAGTTCATCTACCATCAGTCTTTATTTATTTTTTCTAATTATTCCTTTGAAGCAATTATTGGTCTCTCTGTTTCCCCTCTAAGGTCAGATTCCTAATTTTCAGCTTTTTTTTTTTCTTTTGTTATTTCTCATTTGATTATTTGTCACAATTTTCATGTCTAATTTTACAATATAGTCTACACTCATCAGATCTAGAAATCTCTCATGAATAGTTAAAAAGAAACAAAAAATCAGAAATAAGAAACAAATGTTTTGCATAATCCTTACTTTTGAATTTTTTTTCCTTAGGAAATAACAAAAAAAGAGAGATAGTAAAATAACTAAAATTTATATATTCACTACTAGAGAAATTATCAATGGAGAATTTATACTAAAAAACATGATGTTCCCGCTTCATTGCCCTGCATAGTGGGAAATAGATTTTCATTGAAATATTGGGAATAACCACAAACATTGTATTCTTGTTTATTAATTCAAAGGCAGAAGTATTTAAAACACTCTTGAACGTAACTTTGTACAAATTATTAGTTTTGTTTTTCTACTTTACTAACTAAACTTAGATACACCCCAATCTGTCACATGTTATAGCAAGTGGTCTCAAACTCTTATAGGAACATATAACTCTTGTTGAGTTTTAAAAGATGTGAATGGAAAATGAAGAGTTGCGACTTTTATGAAGAGTTGTGACTTTTATGAAGAGTTGCAAATTTTTTATGAAAGGTTGTGACATTTCCAAAAAATTGTGACTTTTCCGGTAAGGCACAATAAGAACATTTTCACACTACCTTTTTTTATCTATAAATTGAGGGATTTCCTCTCATTTGAAGAAAACAAATTTTCTTGACTTCTTCTACTACTACTAAATCTAGTATTCTAAGTGTACTTTAATGCCGTTGAGTGGTTCGCTAACACCGTGGTTTTAGGTACCGATACACCTGTGAGTAAGATCGTTCTATCCTGGGAGGATAGATTTCATTAACCTCGGATACTTGACGGGAATAATTTTCTTAAAAGGACATTGTGCATTCAGTGGGCTCGATCTTCTTTTTTGAGAAAAATATTTGGTATTTTGTTTCTAATCTGTTTCCGATTCTATTTTCTCCACTAGTTTTAATTTTCTAGTTATTTCTAATTTGATCGTTTGTCACAATATTCATGTCTTGTTTCAAATGAGCTAGAATTTGAAGCTTATGGATTTTGAATTTTTTTCACATGTGATCTGAACTATTAATTGTCATGTTCATTGTTGTTATTTGTTGATGGAAACTATATATGCAAATCGTATATGAAAGTATATCTAGTAATTTCTTATCACAATTTACTATTACCTTTGACTCAATTTAAGTATCTTAGTTTGATTCCGGTATAAGAAATAAAGAGTGTTTTTTTAATTGATTTGGTTTAAATAATTTAAAAATTGATTGAATTAATTTGAGTTTAACTCTGATCAATAACCGACCTAAACTGATTCGTAAACATGTAAAACTCACCTACCATGTTTGGTGTAAACATGATTAACTTGGGTTGGATCTAACTAAAAATTTGTCCTTTATTGTGGTCCAATAAAGGTTTGCCACGTGTATTTTAAAAATAAAGTCCACCCTGTCAATTGCTAGTTCATCTACCATCAGTCTTTATTTATTTTTTCTAATTATTCCAGCAATTATTGGTCTCTCTGTTTCCCCTCTAAGGTCAGATTCCTAATTTTCAGTTGTTTTTTTTTCTTTTGTTATTTCTCATTTGATAATTTGTCACAATTTTCATGTCTAATTTTACAATATAGTCTACACTCATCAGATCTAGAAATCTCTCATGAATAGTTAATCATTAGAGTATATTCTTGTTAATGTAGATTTTATTTCCAAGCTAATTATATGGAGAATTCTGAAAAGTCTTGCATTGAACCTTATTATCCATCAATAGACGAAGAACTAGTGGGGTTTGATGATGATGCAGAAAATATAACTAAGTATTTGATAAGTGGAGAAAAGCACCTGGACGTTGTCTCGATTGTTGGAATGACTGGAATAGGGAAAACAGTAGACTGGGAACCTAAATAAGCCACAAAAATATAAAAGTGACCAAAATAAGTCATTACTTTAGGAAGTAACTAAAATAGGCTTAGTGGAAGAAAAAATTTCACTTTATCTAATATTCTAAACGTTTTCCGTTAGTCTCATAACGTGTATATTTTAATATATAACGGAATTATTTTCTACACTTTATAAAATGGAACTATTTTTTACACTTATAAAGTGGAACTTTTTCTTACACTTTATAAAGTGGAAGAAAATCTTACACTTTACAAAGTGGAAGAGAAAATTCCACTTTACAAAGAGAAATATTTTCACGTTTTTATCTCTTTTGCAGTGTTTGTCATACAATTATATTGTTTTGACATATCATAAAAATTGAAAAAATTATTACACTATGTATTTTTATTTTTTTATTCTGAAAAATCCTCCAATCTCTATTTAAGGAGGACGTTCAAACATTAACTGGTAGCACCTACAACATACTTTCTATATTTGTTCATTTCAATCTCAAAAAAAAATGTCTTCTAAACCAAAAGTTAGAGTTTTGATTTATTGGAATGGCGAAATTATACATGATGGAAATACCGTTTATTATAATTGTCCTCCCAAACACAATGCTAAATATTCAATTAATGTCCGATATCATAAATTTCTTTCATCAATTTATAAAAGAATGGGTATAAACAGTACTGTTTATAATTTGATTATAGTCGTAAAATACCCTACTTCATTTTTATCACAAGGACAAGTAAATTTTGGAGAGTGGATTATCTATAATGACGAATCATTGACCGACTTTTTGAGGGTTCTAGATGACTACATAGATCAAATCAAGTTAACAATACTTGAAATCTATGTTAGGAAGGAGCCTAAGACTAGTCAACAACGTTCTCCTTTATCGGTCAATGTCCATCCACTTTATAAAAAGTGTAATAAAAAGTTCCACTTTATTAAGTGTAAGAAAAAGTTCCACTTTATGAAGTGTAAGAAATAGTTTCATTTTATAAAGTGTAGAAAATAATTTCGTTATATATTAAAATATACACGTTATGAGACTAACGGAAAACGTTTAGAATATTAGATAAAGTGAAATTTTTTCTTCCACTAAGCCTATTTTAGTTACTTCCTAAAGTAGTGGCTTATTTTGGTCACTTTTATGTTTTGTGGCTTATTTAGGTTCCCAGTCCGAAAACAGCTCTGGATAGAAAGATATACAATAGTCGTTCTATTATTGATCATTTTGGTGTTCTGCTTCACAAACATATAATAGGAGAGAGTTGGTGCTTCAGATTCTAAAACAAATTACAGATGATCATCGTTCTAACTATGTTGACTTTGGCCATCCAAAAAATGTCCGTTGTGGCCAGACTCCTCCAGGGAGGTTCAGAAGTTATCTTGAGATTAATTATTCCAAAATTAGTTATTTAAGGATTATTATTCCACACTACAATCTCAAAATAATTAATCAAGCAAGTTATCTCATAATTTTAGGCCATCATGATGATTTGGTGTAAACACTATAAATTTGGGTTGGATCTAATTAAAAATAATCCTTTAACATGGTCCAATAAAAGAGTGCCTCATGTAATTTTATAAAGTCAACCTTGTCAAATACTAGATCTATCTTTCTCCTATACCATCAGTTTTCATTCTTGAAGATTCAAAGTCCACAAAACTTCTTTTCCAATTCTTCCTAAGAGGGAAACTATAGAGTTAACACAATCATATAGCAATTATTAATCTCTCCAATTGCACTCTAAGGTGAGATTCCTTTTTATCTTTCTATTTTTTTTTTCTTTTATTTTACTTTCTAATGAGTCAACAAATTTATGTGACACTTTGTTGTTATTTTTTCAGGAATTAATTTGACTAATCTTTGAAAATAAATTAGATTAGATCAACTCTATATGAGAAGTAGTATAAGTAGTTGTGATTCTTCTCATATCAATATGATCCTTAATATTTTGGTTTGGGTCAATCGAATAGATAGAAGATCTAGCACCTTGGTCAGAGAATGCACGAGCTAGAATAGAGTTTTGTGATCTTGGGAAAAGCTAGTTTGAATCTGGAAAAACGAAAAAATGTCACTAACATTGGGACAGAGTGATTTGAGGAATTAACATATCTTTCATAATGTTTCCAGTGTTGTTCATCTTATTTTAAATTTTATAAGTAGTAATTTGTAACTTCCATAGATATATATTCCCTTTTTTCAGAACATAGATGTTGAGGCAAAATGTTTAATCACACGTACTATACTAGGTAACTCTGTCCACCTAGTGTTTGACGGATAGGTAAAATATGCTTGTTGCCAAACTATTTCTAATGCCTACTCGCTATTTGAATAGAAGAAAATGACATTACATAGACGAAAACTATTTCATTGGTTTTATGGAGGCTGACACAGTTATTAACTATATTGCAGTTTGATTTTACCTCCAACAATCGCAAATTGACATGGAGAACATCGAGTCAACTACTTCTCGATGCTATTTTTCACCGAATGATGAGGAATTTGTGGGGTTTGAGAAGGATGTAGAACAGATCATTCAGAAATTGACTAGAGGAACAAAAGAACGCGAAGCTATATCGATTGTTGGAATGGCAGGACTAGGCAAAACAACTTTGGCTAGAAAGGTGTACAACGATCATTCTGTTGCTGATCACTTTGATGCTCGCGCATTTTGTATTGTTTCACAAACATATAGCATCAGAAAGCTATTGTTTGAGATTCTTAAACAAGTCACCGGTGAAAAACGTGACATGATCAAAGAGGATGAGGACGTTGCAGATACGTTGAGGAAGGCACTTTATTGTAAGAGATACCTCATTGTTTTAGATGATATGTGGAACTATGAGGCATGGGAAGATTTGCAATCATGGTTCCCTTGTGTGGAAAGAGGTAGTAGAATTATGGTAACAACTCGCGTTCAAGAGGTTGCTATTAAGATGAGTGATCCTTATTTTCTTCGATTCCTAACAGAGAATGAAAGTTGGGAATTATTGCAAAAGAAGGTATTTAAACGCGAGGGGGTTCCCTTAGAGCTAGAAAAAGCAGGATTTGAAGTTGCTCGAAACTGTAAGGGACTGCCTCTTGTGATTGTGTTGAATGCTGGTATTATCACACAAAAGGAAAGGCGAGTCTCCGTGTGGGAAGAGTTTGCAAAGGATTTAAGTTCTCTTGGTTTAGAAGAGCAGAGTAGGAAGGCAGTTCAATCAAGTTATGACTATTTACGCGATCATCTAAAGCATTGCCTTCTATACATTGGATACTTTCCCGAAGACTACAACATTCCAGTCTCCGATTTGCTAAAGTTATGGATAGCTGAAGAGTTAGTACCCAACATCAACGACACGGAGAACCTAGAAAAATCATCTAAAGATTGCTTGAGTGATCTAGTCAATAGAAGCCTTTTAATGGTTTCTAAAAGGCGATCAAATGGTGATATAAAATACTGCATGGTTCATGATCTGATTCGCGAGTTTTGCTCAAGTAAACTTGAAGAAGAAGATTTTAAACAACGCATTGTGTCATACAACTCATCTCAAGTACCTTCGTCTCCCAAGGATCCAGCTCGGTTATGCATGTATATCCATGACAACCTTGTTAATCAATTGGAGTTGCACGGATATTCATTGGATGTGATTTCAATGGTGGACTCCGAAGAAAAGGAGTCTCTTGAATTCATTGCTCATCCGCGATTCTACTCAACAAAATGTATGGATCTTTTCTCTCTACTTGATAACTTGAGGCTTATTAGGGTGTTGCATTTGTTGGATATCAATATGGAAAGTACTTGGGAATTTCAAATTTCTCCGGCTTCCACACTTGAAAAACTCACTCACTTGAAATACCTCGCGATTTTTGTCAAAAAATTTGACTTCAAGTGGGTGTCACACATGATCGGTCTACAAACTTTACGTGTTCATTCACATCAACGTATAAAGACATCACCGGACATTTGGAAAATGAAGAAGCTAAGACATGTTGATATTACTGAATTTTCCTTTATATGGGAAGACGATGAGCAAGAACAACATGTGTTAGACAACTTAAAGACTTTTGGCAAATGTCGGGTATCTCTTGCTGATATGAATCGTAAGTTCTGGTGGAGGTTTCCGAATCTTGAAGAACTCAGCCTCTCCGTTGTTAATTTTCATGGCATGACTAATCATTCTCTGTTTCCTACACCGGAAATTCATAACCGCCTTCAATCTCTTGAAATAAGTTTCCCCATTGGATTCTCAACGTCAATTGGATGGTTCAAATCAGTTTTCCCTATGAATGTGAGGTTTTTATCACTTGCTGGGATCTCATTGACAGAAGAAGTTGTTACAAGTATTGCAGCATTGCAAAAACTTGAGACTCTCAAGTTATTTTTTATACATTTCCCCAACAACAGTCCGCGATGGGATGTAACTGATCGAGAGTTCAAAGTCCTGAAATATTTGAAACTAGAGCTAGTCGATATGAATCAATGGGAGTCCTCGGATACATCATTTCCCTTGCTTGAGAAACTCGTCATAAAAGATTGTGTACAACTTGAGGAGATTCCTTCTAGCTTCGCGGATATTCCAACACTACGATTGATTAAAGTGATCAATTGTAGTGAGTCAGTTTGCGTTTCAGCTCAGAGCATTAAAGAAGAGGTAGAAAATACTGAAGGAAATGAGAGACTCCAACTTCATATCCCCAAGAACTTCTAAAGATGGTAAGTGATTTCATTATTGTCAGCTACATTCCTTCGACGCAGAATTACATTTTACATTGTATGTGTTGTTATTTCTTCATATTTGGCCCCTTAGACCTTGTTTGGATGGTTGTTCAATATTGTTTCATAATGTGTCATATTGTATTGTATTATGTTGTATTGTATCGTACTGTATTATTCTAATGATTGCAATGTTTGGATTGATTGTATTGGACTATTGGCAGTGTCAAGGCCTTTCTCGTTGGGCCCAGGTTTTGATTGTTTATTCCATTTTGTCAGTCCCGCCAATGGCTGAGATGTTCAGTCGACTCCCTCCCCCTTTGTGGGGGTCCCGACCCCTACGAGTGAGCATAAAAGGGAGGAGGAAAGAGGTCTTGGTGAACGGCCGTAATATAAATCATTTTCTTGAGCTTGCATACCAAGGTAGGATTCCTAAGAGAAGAGAAGCCTGGAATTAGAGGAGGCTGAATAGAAACTTATTCTTGCTTCATTCTTCATTGTACGTGTTTTTGTTTCTTCATTTTTTGGCCCCTTACACCTTGTTTGGATGGTTGTTTAGTACTGTTTCATAATGTGTCATATTATATTGTATTGTATTATGTTGTATTGTATCCTATGCTATTATCGTAATGAATACAATGTTTGGTTGGATTGTAGTGTTATCCATCGTTACATAAGGTCACACATCAAGAATTTGAATGATAAACCTACAAGAAAAGTAGGGTACGAGGTAGAACTACTATGCAAAAAGTAGTATAAAGGATAAAATATGATTATTAAATAATAAATAAAGACAAATGAGAAAAAAGTATTAAGATAACAATGCGATCATACCAAATCAGATGTTACAGATTTTTCGTCACCACATAATGACAATTTTAAATAATACTACAATAAAATTTATGTAACAATCAAAACAAACATTATATTTTAACTTTTTTAGCGAAAAGAAATAATTATATTTTAACTAACAATACAATACAATACAACAAATAACAACCATCCAAAGAAGGTGTTGGTGAAAATTCTTATTGCGCCACTAAATATCATTGTAATTTGTATGAAACACACAAGAAGATAAGGTTTTTTTTTTTTTTCCTCCTTTTTGCAACTAAATATATTTCCATCTTGATATGAAACACAAAATTTTAGCATGTTTAAATAAAACAATTCAATCTATCATTTACAAAACAAAAATGCCCCTCAAGAACAAAATACTCTTCTTTAAAGCGACAATATATATGAAGAACAAAAAAAGATTTTCTTCATAAATACTCTTCGGAAAAAGAACGATAAGAATAAATTTGAGACCAAAATTCAAATGGAAGACAAACTTATTCTATTTTTCATAATTAATAGGCATTGTTGGCCAAGAAGTCCAAATTATGGAAGTAATCAGTCACATAATTTTATTTTTGGGTCAAGAAGTCCAAAACACTTGCTAATTTCAAATTTCTTTATCCTAAATATATATAATTAGTTTTTCAACAAAGTGCATTTCAATTTTTATGTAAACTTGAAAAATGAATGTTGTTTGAATGAGGAAATGGGTGAATTTTTCATAACATATTGGCTATTGTTACATAAAATTTAGCTATTAAAAATGGG
>NC_064287.1:52744301-52856002 GCF_019186545.1 Solanum stenotomum | reverse complement strand
ATATATATATATATATATATATATATATATATATATATATATAATATTCCTTCATTTTGAGATATGAGAAATAGGTTTTAATGTTAAGGGTAAAGTGTGAAAAAAATATGTTTTTTACTCTTAATATAAAAGTGACAAGTGAAAATTGTATATTTAGTATAATATAATGGCAAGTAAAATAAATGGAGGGAGTGGTAAATTTCATTTAAAGTTTAGATACTGGTTGGCTTGAATGAACATCTGAACTTATAATAAAACATAGTATTTAAGACATTTTTTACTCAATTTTTGGAAAAGTTTATGTGTGTGTTCTCAAAAGCTCATTCCGCTTTAGCTTATAAATTTCTCACATAAAATTAAAAAAACAACACATTTTATGTAATTAATTTATCATTTAATGGACGCTTGAAATCAAGCGCAAAATTTCTTTCAAGAATCTAAACCGAAAATGTTTAACAGAAGCACTTTTTCATGTACATATTCAAGTTCTCAAGTAAAACAAGTCATTATTCAAATGTCTAAATAAAATTTACCATTAAATTTAAAATATTATCAATGTATTCTGCCTAAATATAATTGGTGCAATTTTTAGTTAGGATTAGTACATTGTATGGTACTATGATATTTCTAAAACTCCAAGGTGTTAGAAAATTTGGAAACATCACATATGGTTAATTGTGATTCGACATTGTACGCCCATATTGGCCATGATCTTAATAAGATTTTATACGATAAAAAAGTTCAAATTTACTTCTATATGATTAAAAGTATTTTAAAGTTACTTTTCGATATATTTTCTAATCATAGACGGAATTAAAATTGTGAGCTTATAAATTCAATATTCTAATTAAATTTTGTCAAATTCATAGTAGTTTTTTTTGCTTGCCCTGCCTTATCCTTAGATCATAGTCCATAGTGGAGCTCTAGCATAGACTGATTAGAAGCTTCCCCTTATCGAAAATTTTAATACAATAAATTTTGCGTATTAAAATATTTTTGGAAAAAGGTTCAAAATTGTGTGCCATTACTATTGACTGTATTTTAAAACTTATTTTGTAATTATTTTTTTAAAATTCAAGTATTTATTTGGTAAGAATTATGATGAGGAGAACTGAGAAGTTATAAAATTATCAAAAATCATACTCTAGAAAATAAATATACAAATAAAAGGATACTTTTAAAATTAATGACTATTATTAAAATATTCAAAATCCACAAATTGTGTTGTTGATTGATAAATGCACCAAGAAAAAGCCAAATAAAAATTCCTAATTGGACTGTATGAACTATGAATAGCCAAAAATTAATAAATACTCCTTGTAGAGAGGAAAAGGCCAATAGAATCTTTTGGACAATCTAAGATTCTCAAGGATCATATGAATATCTTTTTTTATGGAAAGATAAGTTAAAATAATATCAAGAATATACTTGACCAATGAAATTTAAAATACTTTTTTGGGTTTCGCACTTGATATCTAATATCGATATTGAAGCTTGACTAGTAATACCTACATTAAAATTCAACTAATCAGTACTTATGTATTACAAAACGATATATATATTAAAGACTAACTAATCGATCAGTTACTCATTTATGGGACAACTTATTCTATAAAAAATTGTATATATCAAAGAGTCGAACTCGAAACTTCTGATTAAGAATGGTGAGATCCCAAGTTCCAATCATCCATCACAACGTGTTAATTAATGAATTGAAATGACACCTAACATGCATGAGGGACAATACCTTTGTAAAAAATACATTTTTTTCTTGACCTAGTTTTAATAATTAATAATAATACAACTTTGCACTAAATAAAATATTACTATCAATTATGCATATTCTTCTTTTTCCAAGGAATATTCGGATAGGGACCATAGTTATTAGAAATCAATTACGTAATTTATTTTATTTTAATTTCTTCCACAAAATGGGTGTCATTTATTTTGGCTTCTTGGTAAACCACTGGACAATATTTTGTCGATGTTACTAAAAAGAATATTCGAAATTTAAATTTCTTTTTGGTTATTAAATTAACTTGAAATTTTTTTTTTGAAGTAAAATAGNGGACAATACCTTTGTAAAAAATACATTTTTTTCTTGACCTAGTTTTAATAATTAATAATAATACAACTTTGCACTAAATAAAATATTACTATCAATTATGCATATTCTTCTTTTTCCAAGGAATATTCGGATAGGGACCATAGTTATTAGAAATCAATTACGTAATTTATTTTATTTTAATCTCTTCCACAAAATGGGTGTCATTTATTTTGGCTTCTTGGTAAACCACTGGACAATATTTTGTCGATGTTACTAAAAAGAATATTCGAAATTTAAATTTCTTTTTGGATATTAAATTAACTTGAAATTATTTTTTTGAAGTGAAATAGTACTATATTATATTTATCCAAATATTTGTTAAATAAGTGTTTTATATTTTGCTAATATTACTAAATCTACTAGAGTTTAATAATTGTAAATACTGATCAATTTGGGTCATCATTATTTAAAATTTTTGAAGTCCAATATGCTCGTTATTGGAAGAATTAACCTAATTATTGTTCCTCGATCGTTTAAATTAAAAATAGCTGACGGACATATATATAGCTTGTGTGGGGGTAGCGGAAGGGAGGCGTAGGCATGTGTATAATCTATACATATCGACTAGAACAAGTAAATCATACATACTATAACCTTTGTATTCATCATGAACAAATTGCCTGCAAAATATGCTTGAGAAAATTCTCCAATAAAATGTTAATTATTTAGAAAAACCTTTGTGTCAAAGGAATAATATTGAATATTCCAAGAATTAAGAATTAGATGATAAATATTTTTTTTTTTTAAAAAAAAGCACAAGATTTGGTTCAATCCCTCTTTTAGATGATAAAATTCATTGGATCACATACAATGACTTCCTCTTCGTGAAGAGTATAATATGAATTTGCACTCCTTCGATCCTAATTTATGTAGGGCACACTTAGGAGTTCGGATATCGAGAGTTAAACAATATAATTTTGATTGTGAATTCGAACGTGAAATCTTTAAACTTTGAAAGAAAGTTTACATATTTGAAAATTACGTAAAGTGCTATAGGCCACAATGATTGATAATTTAAAATATTTTAAAGATATAAAAAAAAAAATGGTCATAGAAAAATTTGTTTGAATCTCGAAATCTGAAAGGTGTCACTTAAATTAGAATGAAGAGAGTTGTATTATTTATTTGACTGCTCATAGAATCTTGAAAAGAAAGAAATACTTTTAAATTTTTGATTAAAAACAAATATTTTATATTTATGTGATTATAAATCATTTTATAAAGGGTGGAATAATTATTATTATTATTTTGTCAATTATTAAACTGGTACAGTTTCTATAGTAATAGTAATTAATAAGAAACTTATTGTAACGAAAAACTTTGGATTCCATAATGTAGATTAATTATTTAAGCTATGATCACCAAATGGCACAAGAGATTTGCCTATTGGCTTATGTACAAGTATTGAATTATTCACATAATAATTCACTTCTCGTATCGACGAATTAAAAGATATATAAATCAGTGTTAAGAAAAAGAGAGATATCTCAACTTTCGATCCAAAATTGTGTGCATACCTAATATAAACTATCATCATTTTTGAAAATTTGTCAAACTATAAGAATGCTGGCAAAACTAAGCTACATACAATTTGAAAAAGATATCGTTATAAAGAAGAATATATAATTCTGCTCAAGTTAAACGCGTTATTAATTATTGATCTATTATTCCACGTGTCATATTTCAATAATCCAAAATAATGGGAACCTACCATATAAATTATTCATTTTTTCTGTCATTGTCAAATGCAATTATTGAGGTCCTCAAAATATATCACAATATAATGCCATTGCATTCTTAATTAAATTAAAGTAAATTAATTCAGCTACTTAATTGTTTTTTTTTTTGGTTTAACTATGTGGTGTTCAAAATTCATTATGTCGATTAATTGAATTTCACGATATATTGGGCTTATTAAAGAGAGAAATGTTATCCGTTAATTCAAAATTTAAGCTTTATATGAATTAAGATTCTTATTGTTCCACTTATAGGATTTTTAAAATTATTAATTCAGATTTACTATTTATTGTAGATTGTAAATTAATTTTTACATATAAATTTATAGCCTACGCACAATATTTGAATCAAACAAACCAGACGATGTTGTAACACTGCATCCTCCTCTAGCTCATCCTCGTCTCTATAATACTCCTTCCGTTTCAAATTTATTGGCAAAGTTTCCTTTCAAAAGTTAATTTGACTCATTTTTGAAGTTACAGTTAAATTGGATTAGATTACTTAATACTTTATATTTAAAATTTATATATCAAAAAATTATAAAATAAGTGTTAGAAGTGCTACTTTTTCTCACGTTAATTTGATGAGAAAATATATATTCTAAAATACTAATCAAAATTTACATAATTTAACTCTCGAGAAATGAAACATGAAAACTAGTATTTAGACAGTGTGCACACTAACTTTCACACTATCTAAATACTCATTTTTGCTCACTACTAAAATCATTATATTTTGTATGCATTGGCAAATTAATACAGCACATACTGGAATTAATTTTTGTAGGTTAAATCTTCAAATTAAATAAATAATATAGCATATTATGGTTTTCTTGAATTTTCCTCTCCTTGTGCTTGTAATCAATTTCACAGTGACTATTGAAACTGAAACCTTTTACTTGTCTACTTTAACAAATCAAAAGTTAATTTAAACCAAAAAGAATTAATTATAATTTTTTAATCGGTAACTGGTAATTAAGTACTTTTTCAATATACTAGAGTTTTCGGATTCAAGTCCTCCTAAATATGGATTCGGCTTTGTTATTAGATAGTTCTTTACCCCCAAATGTGAATGTCTCGAGACAAATTTGAATTTAGTCGAAACTCAAAACGGATGTAATAAAAAACCAAAAATATTTTTTTAACAAAACTCCAGCTGGTCTAGCTAAGCATGCTGGCCACTGCCCCTATGTAGATCTCCTTTAAAATTTGACGGGAAATAGATTGTAAAAAAAATAGATGTATTTTAATTTTTTGAGTGACCTTAAGCCCTTGACGAAATATATATTATTTAGATAAAATATGTAATAGCAACTTGTAAATTAGACATTGGTTGAGAATATTCGTTTTAATATTTCACTTCTTTAGGGCGATAAAGTCAACGCGCCTGAAGTTAAGGTCAGAAGACGTGTGATAGATAATAAATAATCGTATAAAAAGTACAATGATAACATATTTTTAACAACAATATCAATTAAACAAAACATTAGACGTCAAATAAGTCGTCCCTTGTTGAGTCACAACTCTATCACTCCTAAGTATAATAAAGGTCCTAAAATTTTGGCTAACCTTTCGCTATTTTCGCGATATAATTAAAGCGTCTAAAGTTAAAGTCAAAAGACGTGTGATAACAGATAATCATATAGAAAAGTAAAAGAGAAAATACGTACAAAACGAATGAAAGGATAACATATTTTATTAAATATATGAATTAAACAAAACATTAGAAGCCAAATAGGTCCAAAATGAGACAATATTTTCAAAAAATAAAAATAAAAAATGAATTGTGTTTTATGTAGTTCTAAAGGTATTGCAAAGGACATTTGGCTTTTGCATTTATCGAAAGGCCATATTTATAATTAGCAACTCCCACCTAATTCCAAGTCTATCTTTTTGTAGTACAATTGTACAAATGTACAATCTAGGTGGTAAATAAATGGCACAATATTTATTATACTACTACTATATAGTCTTTGTTTGTCCAAAATTTAAGTATTGTGTACATACATGGAATAATTAAATAATAATTGATTCCATTTATAGTTAGGGTTATTACATTATTGCAAGCCTAGGACATATGGTGTGGTTCTACAACCACTAGCTAGGTCTAAGAAAATTTTGAAATATCACATGCCATTATGGCTCCTATGAGTTCAATTTTTCAAGATTATTAGTGATAAAGAAATGGATATCGGATTTAATCCAATCATAAAAGTTAACTCAAGAGAAAAATATTTTTTAAAGATCGTATAAAAAGATTAAATGCCACTAAATCCACTAATGTGGGTAAACAACAAGCCCCTTCATAATCAGGTTTGAATATTTGAAGTTTGAATAATTTAGTTAAGGGTACACTATCGGATAAAAATAAATTGGAATGGGGCATATATTGATAACATGATAAAAAATGAATTTTGATTCTAATCCAATCCAAAAACTAGCTCAATAGGAAAGAATTACCAGAAACACTAAAATTAAGAAGAACAAATGTCCTTACAGATCGATGTGTGACTCAACAATGAGCCTTTTAACTTGTTGTACTTTTGAATCACAGGTTCAAATCTAATAGCTATTGAAAATAGAATGTTTTTTTACATGTATCTATATCCTATGCATTGAAAGTAGGGGTGTGCATTATTCGGATTAAACTGAATAATCAAACCAAATCAAACTGAATTTTTATTTGGATTGGTTTTTTTGGTTTTTCGAATTGGTTTTGGATTAATAAATTACTTTGTTTGGTTTTTTGGTTTGGTTTTGGATTTAAAAAAATAAAAAACGAAAAAAACCGAATTTTATATATATATATATATATATATATAATGTTTAGGCTTAGAATTAAGTTGTAGTTAACCACTTTTGTTCCTTTTTGGTTATTGTCTTTCATGATAGTACGTTTATATTTTATGTTGAATTACATCTATAATAGGTATACTTATAAGTATTGTATTTCAAGTTTTACTTATGATTTATATTAGAAAGTATATTTAAGGGATTAAATATTATTACTTTGGTTATATATGTTATTAATTATTGACATAACCGAATAACCAAATCGAAAAAACCGAATCGAATAGAGGAAACTCAAACCAAACCAAATTTATTTTGGGTTGGATTGGGTTACACATTTACAAAACCAAAAACCAAAAATCCAAACTGAATAGTATAAAATCAAACCGAAAAACCAAATGCACACCCCTAATTGAAAGTAAGTTCATGAGGACCCACGGCAGAGTCGCAAAGACCTATATCTACGACCTCTAATGTAAACTAAATATGTTCAAAGATAATTGCATGTATGAATCGTATCGAACCTCTTAGTGAAAGAATTAGTAGGCATTTGAACAAAAATTGGTTGAGGATTATAAAAAATAAAAAATTCAATTAAATCAAAATTGTGAAAAAGATACCTCTTACAATTTGTTTGCCATTTGATCAAAAGAGTTGAGCATATAAAGAAAATATAGAAATTATCAAATCCTTATTTTTGGGGTAAATTAAAGTTAAAAAGATATTTTCTTACGCAATGTCTTTAGATTATCATTATTAAATTAAAATAATAAAGTTGAACAAAAGGATATTTTAAAATTATTCAAACAGCCCTATTAAATTTGATTTTTCCAAAAGTCAAAATCACTTGTGATTGGGTGCCAATAAAACTCATATTTGAACTGTATGAAATGTGAATAGCCAAAATACTACATCGTTTCATATTAGTCGTTAATATTACTGATTAAAACAAAATCATTCCAAAACTTTTATCAAATTACAAATAAAAATAAAATTAATTTTTTTTCTTAATTTTACTCTTGAAATTAGTTGTTTTCTGAAGTAATAATATTAATAATATTTTTATAAAATTAAATTAAATTAATAAATAAAAATTTTATTTATATTTTTCAAGGACATGTGAAAGAGAAATATAACAGAATATATAATCTTTGTTAGTGGAGGGAAGAAAAAAAAAAGGCAATAGAATCTTGGACAATTTAAGATTCTCAAGGATCAGAGAATATCTTTAAAAAAAAATTCCATTGACAAAATAAGATAAGTTAAAAAAAAAAAAAAAAGAGAATATACTTGACCAATGAAATAGAAATAATACCTAACATGCATGAGGGGCAATACACTTTTTATTAAAAAATACAATATAATTTTTCTTGACCTATTATATATATTTAATATAAATCCAACTTAGCACTAAATAGAATATTAGTATCCAAAGTTGCATATTCTTCTTCTTCCTAGGAATATTCGGATTGGAACCATCCTTATCGAACCTTTACACTCATAATAAAACTTTTTTTTTCTTTTTAATAAGCCAATTGATGGGTTCACTATTTAGTAAGATTCGAGTATTGTATATGAAAAAATATAATGGAGGACGTGTCTTTCTTAATAGGTTATAGTCATATATAATGTGACTTTGAATTAATTGATTATTTGTATGAATAAGTTATTTATATTTTATGTTACTAGCTACTTAAAAAAAAAAAGATACCAAAATAAACGTTTCTCTAAAATCTAAAGCAAAATTCTAGTCGGTCATCAAGATTTCTTTATTTAATATTGAATAAAATTTGTCTTAACAACAAGCTATGGTGATTAATATCAAAATTTTGACCACAAATTATGAGAATTGTTAGGATTTTAGTCGCGAGAATTGTCTTAATAATAAGTTATGATGAATTGTTAGGATTTTAGTCACGAGATTATCTTAACAAATAAGTTATGACATTGGTTAAGATTTTGACAGGAAATTCTGATGAATTTATCATGAGCTTTTTAACATTTTTGCCTAAATATTCTATCGAGTCATCAAGATTTGATTTCTTTGGCTCGAATATCGAGCAATGATACAAGCTCGTAAGGTAAGAATTATATAAGGAAGATTGAACATTGAGTAAATGATAAATTATGATAGGCCCGACTCTGACACCTTCATAAAATATAAATTTCGCATATAACTTAACTGCAAAAGATAATTCATGAGGTAAAAAATGTTTAAAATGATATAAAAACAACCAAAAATTCTTAATTTTGTCATTGTGTGACGATTATAATCATCTTAATAAAATGTTAAAAATGCCTTTTCTAAAAAAAAATTAATAAATTTCAAAATTTATTTTGTTATTTAATAACAACGATTGTCTTTTTGAGTGGTATCGCAATCTCCCTTTAATTGGACATTAGTGCAAATATTTCTTGTTGAAAAAATGCAGCTTTTCGACATTGAGAAAAGTATATGATAAGTGATGAGCCATACAAACAGGACGAGTAACTTCTACGCAATTAAATTCCCATCACATCTAATAATCTTTCTATTTAATTGATTATATACTATGATGTAAAATATTGCTCAAAAGTCAAGTCTATTAAATTATTTTTATATTTGTATTCTTTAGTTTGTGGGGTTTAAATCTAAACACCAAAAAAAAAAGGTGTTACAAACTCTTTTCAATTTTATTTGTCCACTATATTATTTTAAAAGGTGTAATAATATGTTCAGCTTATAAAATTAATAAATAATTTATCATATTGTATCAATTTTATCCTTACTATTAAATCCTATTTCTTTGTCAATGTTTAAATCACTTATATTTAATAAGGGTGATTTAATAAAATTATCTCTATTATTTACTGCTTCTTAATTTCTGTATCAAAGTAATAATAGACAATTATTATTGGACAGAGAATATTAATTTCAAATTTTTTTTTGAGTCAATTAAGTTGGTACAGTTGCACCACAGCTAGAGTAATTAATAAGAAACTAATTATTGTGGGGAAAAAAAACAGTGGATTATTCCAAAACTATGGAATAATTTTTTAAGATATGTATTGACTTTTGCTACTTTACCAAACATTATCTCCATTAATTGCTTTTTCAAAAATTATGCTGGATTCTCTCTCCTTTTTACAATTGTGATACATAAAAGATTGAACTTCACACCAAGTTTATTAAGAAATATTCCATCCGTCTCAATATACTTATCATGTTTTATTTTTCAAAAATTAATTTGATTGATTTTTAGAGTTAAATTAGATTAAATTATGCAATATTTTAAAATTAAATTTTGAATATTAAAAATTATACAAAAAATACTATAAATTGTATATTTTCTCATATCAAAATAATATTTTTTTTAAAAAAACATCTTAAAATATTAATCAAAATTCACATTATTTCACTCTCAAAAATAATTTTTGTTTATCGGTAATTCATGTTTTCTTAATAGTAGTTTTTTTCATTCAAGGATTCAACATATAAAATTAACATTGTAATTACATTAAAATTTCTCATTTTCAAAAATTATATTCCGCCTGTATGATCTCGTTCACCTCGTCGATTTTAAGTTCCTTCTATCCATAAAGACGTCAATTTTAAGTTCCTTCTACCCATAAAGACAAAACTATGTATATTTCATCCTCTCAAATTGACTTGTAAAATTACGTTGAATTTATTATTGTTATCATCGTCGTTGCCTTGGAATGGCTTAGGGGTTTGACTAGACCCTACCGCGTACATTAAAATTTCCTATGCTTCAATAAAAAAGGGCTAAAAATAACCTAGGGTTCATGTAGCTAGTGAAAATAATTTTGCTATAAAGTAAAGAATAATTCTGCTTAAATTAAACGCTATGCAAGATTATTTTATTTTTTTAAATCTACGTGTCATTTCAGTAAACCAAAACAATGGGAACCCACCATATTATTCAATCTTAATTACTGTCATTGTCAAAATGCGTCTAAAAGATCCTCAAAAGATATCACAAAAGATATATAATATTTTCTTAAAATATAAACTAAAAAAGAAACAAATAAATACGATAAGTTTTTTTTTTTTCTAAAAAGACCGAAAAATCAACTCTATATTACTTTCTACATTTATAGTAGAAAATAGCAAAAAACAAAAATATATTACAAAAAAAGTTTCTACACATTTTTTTAGTAAGCTGGTGAAGCAGTAGTTGTATGAGTAGAAGAGGATGTCGCCGGAGAATTCGAATGCACACCGCCACAGTCAGAGTGACTGTGGCTGCCATCGCGCTCAGAGGAGTGCTCTGAGCGCGACGACTTCGACTTCTTGTTGTGTTGCCTTAGGGTTCCACCCGATGCATGATCATGGAGTGGACCCTTTGGATGAGTGGCAATAGGTGCATAGATTCCATTTGAGTTGGCAACTCCCGATGCTTCGCCCGAGGCCGCTGGTGCTGCAGCGGCTATCGTGGCGTATTCTGGTGGTGGGACCCATATTCCTCCGACAACCACAAATTGTGGTGGTTGTTGGTTGTTGTGAATTGATGAAGGACTAGGTCTTCTCGTGTGTAATCGATATTTCTACATGAAAAGACATCAAACGATATTTAGGTCATGCATGTATATATATATTCATGCAAAAAAGAAATTTTACAATATCAAGTCACGTAAAAAAAAATAAAAATTGTACATTTTAATTTGTAATTAGTGGTAAATAACTTGGAAAGTTGTACATCATATATGTTGCTTGATTTGGTATCCATATAAAAGTAGATTTGTACAAAGAATTTTAGAAAGCTTACTATAGTCTAAATTCAAAGTACCTTTTGATTTTTAGCTCATATAAAGATATATATACAGCTACATTTACCAAATTTAGCTAAACCAAATCTCAAAAGTAGTAGATTTTCTATAACGAAAAAAATATATTGTTATTTAGTTGCGTAACGGCAATAATAACAACAACAGTATAATTTATAATCTTACTTCAATTCTAAGAATATAGAAAAACGATTTGAATACATATGAATTTAAAAGAAAAATATAATGTATATAGGAAGTAAAGGTGTAGTTATCCAAAATTCTTGAGTCTATCTATACAAAATAATCCAAGTTTGTACTAGAATTTGTTGATGGACCCCTAATCAATTTTGCACTACCAAACAAAAAATATAAAATATCCAATTTCCAAATTTTGATATACATCAAAGTTTATCATGTTTCACATTTGCCAAAGATAAATAAATACTTTTTTTGAAAAAGAAAGGAGCACAAAAATAAATAAATAAATATAAAGACAAAATCTAGAATATTCATTAATCATTTAAACAAACCTGCAAATGACTTTTAACTTCATCATTAGTGAGTCCATCCACCTTCATTAACTCCCTAATTTGTTTTGGTGTAGCCACTGCAAAACAAAATTAAATACAAAGGATTACGACGGATAATTATTATATAGCTAAACAGTAAAATTCGTTTCAAATTAAAAAATATTACTTATTTTAAAAAAAAATTATTACCATGAGAGCCACCTAGTTGTTGTAAGGCATGTAAGAATCTTCTATGTAACTCTGGAGACCAACACCTTCTTTGTTTTCTTTGACCATCTTTATCTTCTTTTTTACTTCCACCGCCATTCTCGACGGTGGAACTACCTGTCGCCGTCAAAACAACGCCACTAGTTGGCGTTGTTTCTACGACGGCGACGGCATTTTTCTCTTTCTTGAAAGGATGAAATGCTCCTCCACTTCCATTTTTCTTCACTTCTACAACCGACACCTTTTTAGGTGTTAATTCCTAAAATACCCCCACAAAAATAAAAATTAGACAGCAAAAAAAATAATTAAAAGAAGTGTTTAAATTATTTTTTTTCTAAAATTAATTACCTCTTTTGGGGTGGGATCTGAAGTTTGATTCCAAAGCTGAACAGATCTAAGCCAATCAGATTTTTTATTTTTTGTATCCTTAGAACTAGTAGAATTACTAGTATTATTATTATTATTATTAATAATTAAAGATTTTGATTTATGAGATTGATTTTCTTCATCATCTTCATCTTCATCTTCATGAGAAAATGTGCTTTTTAATGGAATAAATTCTTCCAAAACAGGAACATCACTAGATGTATGTTCATCATCAGAACATTCAGTAGATTGTGCATTAAGGTTGTATTCTGTTGTTGTACCAGATAATTGTTGCTTGTGAGATTCAATAGCTGCACATTAAAAACAAACAAAAAATAAAATTAATATAAGATAAAAAAAAATTAACAAATTTTAGAAATGTTGTTTTGTTATTTGTTTGAAAGGCATAAAAAGGGAAAATTAATAAATAGGGTTTCATTATTTTTGTTTGAATCACTAGTAACGCTTGCTCAAGTGGTTGAACACTAATTAGTAATTGAGTATTCGAGTCATGCTAGAGGATGAGTAGAATAAAATTTTCAATAAAATCACAAAAAATGAAGAAAATTAAGAAATGGGGTTTTGTTATTTTGATAAATAGTATAGAATCTTGATGAATAAATCCTTTGGAACACTAAATTTTATCTTTACCACATTAAACAAAAAGAAAAATCACAAAAAATGAAGAAATCAAACAAATGGGGTTTTATTATTTTGCTTGAGTAGTATAGAATCTTGAAGAAAAGAATTCACAAAAAATGAAGAAATGGGGTTTCATTTTTTATTTTTTTGAATAACACAAATCTTGAAAAAAAAAATTACAAAAATAAATGGGGTTTTGTTATATTGTATGGATTAGGATAAAAATCTAAAAAAAGTGAGTTATTGAAAAAAAAAAATTACCTTGAGTAACAAGTTCAAGACAAAGTGGAAGTTCTCTAGAGAAAACTTGAATTTTTGTTCTTTCTTGTTCAAGAGCATCAATATATTGTTGACATCTCTCCATTTTCTCTGAAAAATTGTTGTTGTTCATCATCTTCTTTGTAAAGAAAAAGGGTTTTTTCTTTGAAATTTTCCAGCTTTTGTGAGATGATTTAATTGACCTAAGAAGGAAAGTATGGAAGAAAAATAATTGTTAATTTATTTAATATTATTATGCAAATGCTATAATGAGAGAAATGAGGGGACCAAGAAGGAGGATTTTAAATGAGTGAGTTGATTTGTTTTGTTATAAACATAGAGAGATCCGAAATGGGAAATTTAAAGAATAAAGGGATCTAAGAAGAATCATAAAAGGGAATAAACTTGGTATATAAGAAATAAAAAAAGATTTTAATCTTGGTACATGTAGAAACATCTAGCTAGACCATCAAGACCTTTGCTCTTGACTAATGGTTTCGAGTTTCAGTTCGAGTTCTAAAAATGAAAAATAGTTCAGATAAGCAATGTTGTTTTGATAAGAATTTTATTCTATGTCTTGCTATTATGAATTAATATAACACGTATCACTAAATTATATTATAAAAAATGTGATAAGATGAAAGAGATTTCTAATTTGAATATGAAGATGGAGAAATATTTAGTAGGAAGGAACGTTTTTCCTATTATGAGTCATGTGTAATACGAATATGAATTACTCTAACCAATATCATAAATTACAAAGAAGTGTGATTGACGGATAAAATTCATTCACGGTTTCAAGTTTAAACCTTCAAAAGAAAGAAAATTTTGGTAAGGAGCGTTTTTTCTTAGAATTGAATTAATTAGAACAAAAATATGCACTACAAAAGTCTAAAACTAATTAGCCAAGAACATCATCACTAATTCGTTACTAAATCACTCTTTCAACTTTAAATAAGATTAGTAATGAATTTTGTTGTTTAGCTACATAAGTTATTCATCATTAATTCGCATCGTTTTAATAGTTATGTAATATCAAGTGATATGAATTAAGTTATTCATTCCTTTATCTTTAATCAAAAATCTCAAAAAAAAAAAAACTTCTGAATAGAGAACGTTTGCCTTGTTATTAGACTTATTAACGTAATTTTAATTAGTCGAAATAATAAATTTCAAATACTGAATAACTCAAATATATATATATGATATTTTATATTTTTTGGAAAGGTGGTGCGTGGGGAGAAGGGTCGAGGTCGGGGCGTCGCGTACGAAACGAATCTTTGATGGGTTAGGTTTCATGCTTTTTAGAGAGTTGTGAATATTCGAAAGAGTATATTATATGATATGATAAAATAATAAAAAAAAATGTGTGCTGGCATTGACGTTACATATTACACTATCAAAGATAATATCAAACCTTTTTTACTCTTTTGTCCTTATAGATTGTAAAAGTCATATTTAACATACCTACTACTATTTCTCATTTTCCCAACTAGAATTAGTGTTGGGGAAATGAATTACACCACGAAGAATCGAACTTTCACCAATAAGGTAAAAATTTAGATAATCGATAAATTAATGAGCTATTAAGGTCTTTAGAATTGATATTGTTGTACTCCCTTCGTTCATTTTAATCTGTTACTTTTTTCTAAAATAAATTTTCATCTTTACTTGTCACTTTTGAGATTTTAAGAAAAAATAATAGGGATATTAAGAAAAAACAATTGGGATATTTGCTACATTGATATTACTGTACTCCCTTCATTCATTTTTATCTGTTACTTTTTCCTAAAATAGATTTTCATCTTTACTTGTATCTTTTGAGATATTAAGAAAAAACAATTACATATGTTTTTTCATGTATACCGCAACATTAAAGACTTTTTTTCAAATCATTTTTCAAGACTTAATGATAAACATCATTTAATAGGAATAGTTTGGTACATACTTATATCAATAATTATTTTTTTAATAGATGTGTCAAATCAAATATGACAAGTAAAAGTGAACGGAGGGAGTATTATTTTATCACTTCTTTTCTAATGTTAACTAGCACAAATTATAACACACCAAGTAATTATGGAGTCAATTATATGAGGAACATGTGTTTTTTTACATCTATCACATGTGATAGTAAATTTACTTTAGAAAATATGAATAGAGTTTCAAGACACACATAACAAGGTAATATTACGATACAATTTGATAACTCGTTACCATTTGAACATCTTAATAACAGTATACACTACACATTTGTACAACTAACAATACCTTAACCTCATGGACTTTCAAGTTCATTTCTATTGATGAAAAAACTAAGTTTGCTACATTGATTCACTAACAAAATATACAAATTGGGTAAATGTAGAGATGAAACAAAAATTGAGGGGCTTCACTAACGCTAACAAACCAAAAAAATATAAAAAACTATAAGGTCAAAAATTCAAAATGTCCAAATATGAAGGGTCAAAATGTAATTTACCAAAAGCCACTCTAGAACTTTCTTTTTTGCTTGGAATATACTCCGTTTCTTTGGCTCAGAATAATCACGACAACAAAAACTTTCAACGAATCTTTCCAGCGCGCGTGCCTACACGCGCCATCCACCTCGACTACTATATTTTTTTTTTAAAAAAATTGAGAATAGGAAAAGAGAAATAAGACGGAATTACGAGATGAAGAATCAAATACTCATTAATAAATTGAAATTTCAATAACTAACTAATCGAGCTATTAAAATTTCGTTTAAATAATGTTGGCTTTTGATATCTCAAAGGGGCAAAACAGAATAGTGTGTTGTGTGTCCGAGACGCATGGCATAATGCGTGATGGGAACGCACTAAAGTTGATCTGACACAGCTGTCGTTGATTGGGTCCCATTACATTGGAGACCGTAGTAGGTTGTGTCCGAATATTCTTCTTACTATGGACTACTTTTTTTAAAAAAAAAATATTTTCAATTCGGAATTTGAGTATTCGATACTTACATTGAAATGCGATTATTTTGGATTCATGTCATTTAAGGCTACATTCGAAAGCAAGCACTCTCCGCTAGGGGTGTTCACGGTTTGAATAAAAACCGATCCAAACCAAAAAATCGAACCAATTAACCAATTAAATGAATCGATTTTATTTAGGGTTTGATTTGGTTTGGTTTTAGATTTTTAAAAAATCGATAGTATTTGGTTTGATTATGGTTTTATTCGAAAAAAATCAAAGAAATTACCGAACCAAACCGATAAATAATATACATAAAATTTATTATTATACATACATAATATACTATTTTATAAACAATTTTAAAAATCATATATATGTATTCATCAAAATTTTATTTATAATTTATTTACGAAAGTAAAAATGACCAAGGTAAGAACATTTATCTTATTGGTTTCATGTATATGAATGTCTATGATAATTCTTTGTGGGATTGAAAATGTCAATGTCTTTTCCTTCTAGGACAAAAGTAGTGAACTTTGAAGCTTTACTCATAGTAAATTCAATGATCGAAAGTTTCGTAATGTCAGTCATTCTAACTATTTTTTGTTTTGAATGGATTATTGTCACTTTTTTTCACGTTTTGAATGAATTATTTGTTTTAATTTTATGTATATGGTTAATAACCGAACCAAACCGAACCGAAACTGATAACAACCAAACCGATAAATGTATATTAGGTTTGGTTTGGTTTTGATAATTTTAAAACCGATTAAGTTGGTTTGGTTTTGATTTTGACAAATAACCGACCCAAATCAACCCGTGAACACCCCTACTCTCCGCTACAAATTTTTTCATTTTCAAAATTATAATCCGAGACTCTAATTAAAAGAGAAACAACCTAATTTACTGCACTGTATTAGGGTTAAGCTCCGCCTTTGAATATCAACATTACTAGAAAATATGAAATTAACTCCATAATATGTCAATAATTTCTAAACGATCCATAGCTAAGCAATAACTCCTAGGTAAATGATTTTTTCCCATTTTTTATTTATCGTTCAATAGGATTAATATGAAATTTTGACCATTGCTACTTCATTCATTGTTTTTTAAAAGTGCAATCTCTCTATCATGGTTATCTTATATGATTATTTAATTGTACTTCAACCTAATTTAAAGTTGAAAAATTAGTTATAAGAGCTAGTATTTCAGATTAAAATAATGGTTTCATTTCATAAAATTCACCCCCCCCCCCCCCCTCGTTTAGTGGAATCTATCAAACGTAAAATAAGATTAAAATCTGGGCTAAATCTACACATTTCTAACGCTAACGCTAGGTAAGGGAAATATTTTTATTAATTTAATATTTCTAATTGATAGTTGGTTGAAAGATACATGATTAGATAACAAGTTACCAACAAGATTGGGATAATATTTTATATTTAATTAGTTTTCTAATTTACTTTACTATATAGTAAATAAATGTACGAATTAATGGCATTTTGACAGCTACCTCTCACCAAAATATCATTGTTATTGACTAGCAAGAGTCTTTTATTAGCAACGTAACTTAATTAACATCTTAGTCGATGAAGATATCTAGACCATTAGGCATTAGCTAACTTTGCATGCAATTACAAGACCAAGGGTTATGGAACAAAAGATTATTCTGGACCTAGATCGAGGTATTATAGTGATTTTTTAATTTTACAGAATAACATGTAATATAATGAGATAGAATACAACAGAAAGAAAAATAGATAACAGACTAATAAACCGGCAAAGCAACCCCCCACCCCCACCCCCACCCCTTATATATTCTAAAGGTGAAATTAGTTAATTGTTGAAAGTCTTATATACTCCGTAGTACCCCTAAATATATACACTACCAAGAGAAAAAAAAATGGAACTAGTTACAATTTTCCACTAAATAGCTCGCAACTAGCAATTTCCTGATAATCCATAGCTAATTTTTTGCTAATTCAACGATGGCTATTATAAAAAAAAAAAAAAAAGATTGATACAAATGGTTGAAAACAAGATAAAATAATCGTATTCCCTGTTATGTATGTTAGACCATTGATATATTGATATAGTTCTATAGAAACATATAGTATCCTTCATGATCAATAAGTAAACAGGAGATATAATAAGAGAGTGAAAATGCTCAGCGACGTCTAATTAACAGTAAAATCAGAAATTTCGTTAAGAACAATAATAACAAAAAATTTAATGTAATTCCATAGTTGAGGTTTGAAGAGGGAGTAGAATGTACACAAACTTTATCTTCTGAGAAAGAACAAAAGTGGATTTTGAATGACCATCATCTGAAACAATAATAAGATAATATATATCAAAGCGAAACAACCAGTGGCTTAGCCACCCTTATGCCAGAGTGTCCAATTGGACACCTTTCGTCAGAAAATTATACCGTATATACAAGTAAAATAATAAACAAAGTGGCTAATAAATAACATATTTTGGACACCCTTGACACAACAATATGATGTAGCCTAGTGGTTTCGGGCGCCTTGAAGAGTAAAGACACACAAACTTAAAGTGATCGTCTGTAGCAAAAAAAAAATTCACTTTTTAAGAAGAGCAGGTTCATTTTAGCAATTGAACATCCTTTGTGAAATTTCTGACTTTGCCACTGGAAACAACATGTAGTAATATGAATCTAAATATAAAGGAAGAAAAAATAATACTCTACTAGTTAAACTCAAAAAAAGGGAACGAAATATATCCAAGGACTATTATATATATAATATATGCATACAACAATTATAATTTATCGATACAATTTAATTAATTTTTCGATGAAGCATGTTTAACCACTTAACCAACCTTCACCGGTTGTTGCTCCGCCGGCCTATGTCAAGGTATTAATGATATATGAAATGGCATATTCTTTCAAAATGCCTTCTTGTTATGTGGACAACAATGGGGTTTCCATAGAACTATAATTCTTTAAATTATTTAATCTAAATATAAGTATATCTCTTATAGTTAATGGACCTCTATTAGACTATTCTATCTGTTTTTTCTTTCTACTTAATTCTCTATTATTTTTGTCACGAACACACAAGATCATAGGATTTCGTATAGAGATAAATTCAAAATTCAAAATTTGTAGATTTTTAATGATCTCAATTTTTTTTATTATAAGTGCGCAGGGGATGAAGAGTGTAACAAAGCTTTGAGTAGTTTAGTTTCTATCGTTGGATGAAAAGCTTACTTTGCTACGGAATTTATAACAATTATTTTTTTTATATTTATTAACTTTCTGAATATAAATTCACGATCTATGCGAAATTACCGAGTTCTTGAAAATCTACACCCGATCGAATACCCTAGATAGAACCATATTTCTTTTAAATAACAAGATACAAAAAAACAATATTATCCCTAAACAAAAAAAATTAAAATAAAATACAAAAGAATTTTTGCTAAGTACTAATGAAGCTAGCACACAAAAAGGCGTGCTATATTAAAATAGTGGCATCATATCCAATAATGAATCTTTGATCTGTCTGATTTATTTTTTCCAGAAGTACTAAAATGGAATTTTTTAATAAAATAAATAGGGACACCATTTTAGGAAATGACCTTAGGTCCTTTAAGAGCCAAAAAGAAACACAATTATGGAAAGACATTTCATAAGAAGGCACTTTAATTTGTTTCTTGCATGCACAAAATATTTTATTAAGTAATATTTTTTATAATATATACTATAGTGCAAAAGTCACATTGCCACCCACAAACCCATCACCTCCACCCCAAAAAAAAGATCAATATGATGAATGGCCTTTCATATGAATGTGGGGTTGGATCTTAAAACTTGTGAGTAGTTGGCATCCTTAATTCCTTATCTCATGATGAATTTTTAGGGTTTATCTTCAAAAAAGTATGTGAGTTATTCATGCACATAGCGATTAATAAAATGAGTAGAAGTTATTAATAATCAAAATTTGAAGTTTAATATAAATAAAAATAAAATAAAATAAAATAGGTGGTTTCCTTTTTGTTTATTTAATTTTGATGGATAAAATTATTCAGTAATTGGGTTGGGTGATTGATATATAAGTGTTGTTGAGGTGATGGGTCGTCTAATGTAACTGTTCCTTTTTATAAGACATTATTTAGACGTGTCTTGATTTTATATGTTGTGCAAAAATAATCTTTGAAAAAATATTAATTAGTTCAGACAATGTTAGACTATGACTTAATGTTTTGCTCTATATTGCTTAATCTTATAAATAAAACATTTAACTATCGTCTAACGTTGACAATAATTTACAAAATTGCACTGTGGTTTAACATTTTCTTACAAAATTTCCAGCTTACTTAAAAATGAAGTGTAGTTGATTCTAAAGTTCTATATATAAGTTGACAAAGAAATTAAAAGATGGCCGTTTGCTATACAATTTTCACAAAAAAAGATACCTATATAGTAAAAACTTCACGAGAGAATAAATATCCGATGAGATAGTCACAACATTTACCAACTAGTTCTAGTCATCAGATATTAATACTATACGAGGTGATAGGTATATGAAAGAGGATTCTGATGAACCCTTTATGTTCCCAAGTTTCGTCCCCGACATATAAGCTAGAACCTAGTAGAAATATGACAAAACTACAAAATACATACTGTTGAGCTAACCCAACTCATGGTATTTTCTTTATCATTTTTTTTTTTAAAAAATAATAATAATAATAAAAATAAAAATAATAATAAAAAATATATATATATATATATATATTTTTTTTATGTTATTATTGAGTGAAAATCTAGGCTGCATTTGTTTCAAAAACTAACCAGCAAATGTTTTCTCACCATCTTTTTGAAATAAAGGCCACAAGACTCAAAGATGGATAAAAATTAAAGATTTGAGGCTAATTGAATGGGCCCAAAAGTTCAATGCTAGCATATTGGGCCAAATTTATTGGAAGCTAAAGGTGTCTTCCTTTTCTTTTCTTGAAAAATATTTTTAAAAGTTAAAGTATTTGGTTAATTTCTCAGAAAAAAAGTAAGTTATTTTGTGGGTTCATATTTTTTTTTGACACTAATTTGTCTTTTGTTTATGGAGCATACACATTGAAATAACATTTTGGTCCCTAAATTGTTTACTAGTCAATCATGCATTTTATTTTCAAAATAATAACTTAATATATTTAAAATATATAAAGCCAGTCTGTTCATGTATCGCGAGTTTGTTATAATCGATCTTAAAGGGTAAACTTTGCCTTAGCTGCTTACTCGATATATCACAATGTCCTTATACAAATTGATTCGTTTTTCGAGCTTTACTTCTCCCTCCCCTTTCCCTAATTCAAATTTAACATGTTACATAGGTAATTAAGGGATAAAACGATTAAGAACTATGTAAACTTATGAATATTTACGTACAATCATACAAATAAACATGGTTAAAAGTAAACAATTAAAAACTTAATATGATATTATCAAAGATTAAAATAAAATTAAAAAAAAAACATAATTGAGTGGCAAAAAATGCTATTAACCTTGTGATTGAATAGTTTTATTTCCTTAGTTTTTCATTTGGTGTTTGCTATACTTCTTCATCAGAAAAGGTGTAAAAACCTGAAAAAGATCTAAATCTTCGCTAATCGCTCATGGATATTGCTATGGAGTTTGATAGAACTAACCAGCGAAGGAATTTGTATTCAGTTTCTAGAATCTTCAACAAAGCAAACATGGCGGACAAACAGTTCATCGTTGTTCATTTGTGCGGCGGTGCAATTATTGGAACTTTCCGGCGAAGAGTCGATTCGAATTACGCCGGCTTAAAACCATACGGTACTCATTTAGGAGATGCAATTTCGCTCATATCAGCAACATGTTACTATACTATTTTGGTTCTGTGTTTTTTTTAAAATTGGAATTGAGTTCGGGTTGACAGTCAATTTTAGTAATATTCATATGCTATAGTGCTAATTTGTATGACGATCTCATCCAAAAGCTTAAGATGGTAGCGAGGGGAGATCCAAGGATAATTTTTAATTTCTTAATTATGTTTGCAATGTATAGGATTATATGTATTGCATTTTGTGTGATTTGATTTAATTAGTTTATATTTGAGGAACTATGCTTCATATGAGCTTATTGAACACAGAAATACATTAAAGAAACAAGAATAAAGTTGGATGTTAACCTTGAGCTTTCTTCTGGCTCAACAGAGACATTGACTGGAGCTTCTTGACGAGGGTTAGAGTGGGGGTTTTCTAGGTTTGGACTTGGGAACTTTTGAAAAAGGTAGCTTTTTGACAAATTTTGGTGCTTAATCCACAATATTTTTCGCTGTGGTTTGCGTCTTCTGTCAAGGGAGCATCAAGTGCTTATTGTATGTCAAAAGATATAAAGGGCACAAATTGATTTCTTAACCAAACTCATCAAGTATTCTCTATGTCTGTCCATGAGTGACACGGGTCCCGCTCATCACTTGGGCCTCGCAACAGGCAGTATGTTGCATTACCCAACACTAACTCATGCAAACCACTTTTCATTTTCTAAGATTCTCCGCCGTCAAAATCACCCCTCTAGTAGCCTATACCCGTGAAGCAACACACCTTCCTCGACACCTTAGGAATCCAGACCGAAGTACGTAGAAAACTAACCTCTGTCCTAACTAGGAGCTTCTAGTTCTCATAAAAGAACTCAACTAAGGTCTAAGAATGAGTTGTTATTCCTGAGATCCCAACTCAAGGGTCACACTTGTCAATTGGCTCACCTTGCTTTTGGAGTAAATTTGGAATCTTTGAAACTCGGTCACCTCTCAATCCTTGAAAGTCCTCCTAAACTTCATATCCCAAAAACTCCCATCTCCTTGTGTTCCCTAATTGCTAAATAGACGATTCCCTCTGGCAAGAGACTCTATACAACACCAAAAAATCATCCTTAAGCACCACTCCTCCACACCATATTTGCCCGCGGAATCTAATTCTACTCCCATCTCCAGCCTTAAAAAACAATGTTATCAAAGAATGCATCCCACCCTTTCATTATATTCCTCCACACACCACACCCGAAAGACATTGTGATCCCATTTGTTCTCCATCCTCCTTTGGTTACACCATATTTATCCATAATCAACTCCCTCCATAAAGATTCTTCCTCCACCAAAAATCTCCACATTTTGTTTTGATAAAGGTTACATAAATCTCCACAATTATTTACCCAAAGTACTTTGTTAAAAACCTTCAAGTCTTGGTCCCAAGCCCTCCCTACTGCTTAGGAGATGTCATGGTTTCCCAACGAACTAAGTGAAATTCCTTTGTCCCATCCATTGCATCTGAAAGGAAATTTCTTTGCAATATTTCTAGTTTACCAATCACCGTGACTGGTGCCTTGAACAGTGACATACAGTAAGTAGGGATACTCGATAATGTGCTTTTAATAAGCACTTCCGTGCCTTATTTGGATAAGTATCTTTTCTGCCAACTTGCTAACCTCTTCTTTACCCTCCAAATAATCAGATTCCAAACACCAAGATCCTTGTTCAAATCACCTAAGGTAAACCAAGGTAGGTAGTAGTGAGAACCCTACCCTACCTTGTAAAACTTCGGCAAGCATGCGAATATTACTCATTACACCAATGGGTATGATCTTACATTTTCTGAGGTTAATTTTAAGCCCTAACACCGCCTAGAACCAATTCAAGACTTGCCCAAGGATGTCTTGCTGAATCTCATTTGCATCAGAGAACACCAAAGCATCATCTCCAAACAAGAGAGGAGAAACCACCATGGTACCCGACTTCACTAATTGTAACTTTGAACGACTTGATATACTCCTAAAACCGCTTTTTCCATCATTTAGTACAAGAGGGCCTCTCAAAGAGGTTTGGAGAAATCATAAGAGTATTTTGGAGAAATCACATTCCCTCAATAGGATAAGTCTATGAAAATGTCTACAACACCTATACTACAGCAATAACAATGTTCTAGAAACTGATTTGATTGAAAAATAAAAGCAAACAATGGCTTTGAAGAACCCAAACCAACAACATATTTAGTAGTGATTCAAGCGAAAGCTACTCAGTTGACTCTTCTAGCTAAAATCACTAAAGTGAAACAGAAAGAACCCTGGAGCCATATGGACAGTAATTGTTTGCTCTGTAGCGGAGGAGAGAAAAATTGATGTGAGTTTTAAGAACCTTAGATCACCCTTACAAGAACAATTGCAAAAAAAGAAAAAAAAGAGAACGACAAAAACAAAACAGGACATAAAACATTTCAAAACAAGGAAAGAAAGTTATAAAACTATTGGATACTGTATGTCATCTAATAACCACCCTTGAAAAGAAGAGCAATAAATAATAATTTAACTAAAATTAATCGTCAACACGACTCAATTCCAATAGAACAAACAAACCAAAAAGGAAATAAGCTTCACTACATTGATAACAATAAAATAAATGACAAATCAATTTATTTCATCTTATCTATGTTTGCTTGGATCGTTTTTCTCTTGACTGATTAATGAATTTTTTAGTTTCCAAAAAATTCATTAACCAGTAAAGTGAAAACAATTATAGCAAACATAGATGAAATGAGGGGGTGTATGTGGATGAGACTGTACCGAATCATTTTCTCGAGGTAATCGGAAATGATTGTTTTCCCGAAAGGTCCTATGGCACCAGTGCCTTCAACGACAACAATTAGCTTTTTTTTTCATGTGTGCTTTGCTAATGATTCTGCAGATTGATTGTTGTTCGCCGCCTATAATTCTATTTATTAGATGGTATACAAGTTCATGGATAGGGTTTAAACTGAAAATGTATGTGTAGACATCGAAATTTTGTTGGATTTAAGATGGGCCTCTTCAAGATTTAGCCCAATCCATGTTTTTCAAACCTAGATTATATACGTTGAGGATCTCTACAAAAAGGTGTTTATGATTCTTGTAGATTTGGATGGGCCTCTATAAGAATTACAAACACGTTTTAGAGGACCTCTACAAAAATGTATTTATGATTTTTGTAGAGGCCCATCCAAATCTCCAACAACCTCTAACGGACCTCTGGTTTGAAGAACATGGATTGGGCTAAGTCTTGTAGAGGCCCATCTTAAATCCAACAAAATTTCGATGTCTATACATACATTTTCAGTTTAAACCCTATCCCTGAACTTGTATACCATCTAATAAATAGAATCATAGGCGGCGAACAACAATCAATCTGCAAAATCATTAGCAAAACAGGCATGATGAAAAAACAGCTAATCGTTGTCGTTGAAGGCACTGGTGCCATGGGACCTTTCTGGAAAATAATCATTTCCGATTACCTCGAGAAAATGATTCGGTACAGTCTCATCCACATACACCCCCTCATTTCATTTGATCTATGCTTGCTATGATTGTTTTCTCTTTACTGGTTAGTGAATTTTTTGGAAACTGAAAAATTCATTAATCAGTCAAGAGAAAACGATCCAAGCAAACATAGATAAGATGAAATGAATTGATTTGTCATTTATTTTACTGTTATCAATGTAGTGAAGCTTATTTCCTTTTTGGCGTGGTTGTTCTATTGGAATTGAGTCGTGTCGACGATTAATTTTGGTGAAAATAGTTTTTATTGCTCTCCTTTTCAAGGGTGATTATTAGATGACATATAGTATCCAATAGCTTTATAACTTTTTTTCCTTGTTTTGAAATGTTTTATGTCCTATTTTGTTTTGTTTCTCTTTTTTTTTTATGCAATTGTTCTTGTAAGGGGTGATCTTAGGTTATTAAAAAACTCACATAAGGTTTTCTCCCGTCAGCTACAGGACAAACAATTACCGTCCATTACTTTAGTGATTTTAGCTAGTGGAGTGAACTGATTAGCTTTCACTTGAATGACTACTGAATATGCTGCTGGTTTGGGGTTCTTCAAAGCCATTGTTTGTTTGGTTTTTCAATCAAACCAGCCTTTAGAACATTGTTATTGCGAGAGTATAGGCGTTGTAGACATTTTCATAGGCTTATCCCATTGGGAGAATGAGATTTTTCAAAAATACCCTTGTGATGATTGTACACTAAATTGACTGTTCTGCGACATCAACAACTGTGGTGCTTCTTGACTATTCAAAGATTTGCTTCTCCTAGATCTTTTTCATTTTGAAATCGTTTTCCCCCGATAGTATGGTTGTTTTAGATCCTTAA
Organism: Solanum stenotomum; assembly: GCF_019186545.1. Lineage (NCBI taxonomy): Eukaryota > Viridiplantae > Streptophyta > Magnoliopsida > Solanales > Solanaceae > Solanum > Solanum stenotomum. The sequence goes on along the minus strand of NC_064287.1, from coordinate 52,829,488 downwards.
TTGCCTGCTTCTATAACTTAAGAGAGAAAGTTGAGAGTTTTATACTGTTGGAATAGCCTTTTCTGTTTTCTTTAAATCTTAATTTGATGCTGTGAAACTATATCTTGATTTGAAATGTCAATCTATGTTGCGTTTGGCTTATAGGCTTTTGTAAATTTTTCAGGTCCTTCGCTGAAGCTGATTCAATAGAACAGGTTTGTAAATTCATATTGTTTATCTTGTAAACCTTTTTTTTTCATTTTTAGTATTCCATGACGGTGATTGTAATGTCCAAATACTATATACTTGAATAGGAGGAGATGATATTCCATTACAGCATGAGTTGAAGGCGATAATCAATTTCTTATTTTTTTTTAAGCTAATTTTACTTTTCTTCTGTTGAAATTCTAGAACCCATCTGCTGGCGATGTAGAGCTGTCGTTGGTGGTCTTTAATGTGCATGATTCCTACAGTGGTTTGTATCCGTTTTGTTCTTAATTACCTTTTATTTTGGCTGATGCCATTGCAACTTGAGTATGAACAGTAGTTGTGTCATTCACATAGAAAAGCCTTCTTCAGACCCTCTCTCAATCTCAACTAGAAAAAGGAACAAACATGTGGAGCAATTTTTAAATAGATCAGGATCTGTATATGACTGAAATTTAGTCGGTGAATCATCTTAATAGGCATGTTATGGACTGTTTTGTACAGTTGGCCACTCCACCATTATTAGAACGATCTTCTTGTTTGATCCTCGTGTGCTCCATGTTTAGAGAAACATTTCAGTATGTGATTTCTATATGTCAAATATTTGTTGCACCAGAAGAATTTGTTAAATTTGTGTTATTTGCATGAGCCATGAAAGTAGACAAAGAGCCTAGTTGAATGGGCTTATAGCTTATGGCTTATAAAACTTTGACGGGAGTAATGCGTCCTAATTTAATATTTTGAGGCTTCTTTCACCTCTCCTTGCGTAAGAACAAACAGCTTTTTCTTTTTTCTTTCTGGTTGACGTTTCATTTTTCTCCATCTTCTGTTTCACCATCTCTTACACAGCTTGCATGTTACAAAAAAGTGGCTGGACAAGAGACATAGACTTGTTTTTCCAGTGGCTATCAGCTCTACCTTTCTCAGGCGGTGGTTTCAATGATGTTGCCGCTGCAGAAGGCCTTGCTGAAGCATTGATGGTGCGTTTTACTGTTTATAATGTTTTGAAAATGAGCATTTCTGATATTATGAGCAGTAGTTTTGTTTTGCTTGGTATACACATCTCTTACTATTTTATTTTCTATCACACGCTTTCCTCTTTGTGCTTTCTTTTGCTTTCTTGGGAGTTCTGTGAGGTCCATATGATTATCAATTATATTTTTTGTATATTCTGTACCATTACTCACCAGTCTAGCTAACTTGGGATTGAGGCGTAGTAGTTGTTGCTCTTTGCTATGCTACTGCTGTTCAGAATAGTGACTAAGCCTCTTGACCTCCTATTTAAAGGTTCTTCTGTATAAACTAGTAGATATGAATTGGGGAAAGCAAAAGTTTTTTTTAAAAGAAATACCAGAAAGATCCAAGAAAAGAAGTTCACAGAAATGGGTTGAAGGGAGGATGAAGAGGGGGTGGGTTTGGGGTATAGCTAACAAGTCACAAAAGCTTCTGATTGAAACAGAAATGCCAATGTGCTGTTTTCTTTTTTGGAGTTAGTCACTGTGATTGTTTGGTATAAAAACCAGACAAATGGTTGCCAATACTTAAAGCCCCAAGTTTGTTATCGACCTATATCGTACTGTAGGAGGAATTGATTATATAGTGGATGGAATTTCTTTATGTGTTGGAGCACAATGTAACCTGAACTGCTCCTACTTTGCTCACATAGCCTTTCTCTGCAAAACAAAATTGTTTCTTCCTCATACTGCATGTATATATTCATTTGACTGATTTTTCATTCAGACGTTTTCTTCACTCAAAAATGCTGATGGGCAAAGACATTGCATTCTTGTTGCTGCAAGTAATCCTTATCCATTGCCTAGACGAGTTTATTATCCAGCTATGCTGAATCTGGAGCAGAGTGATAATGAAGCACATACCAGTCTTCGACTAGCTGATGCTGAGACAGTTGCAAGGGCATTTCCTCTGGTACTGGTTGATAACCCTTTTCTCTTCAAAACCATGGTGCTTCCCTCATATTCCTCCGCTGAATGTTTTCTTTTCTTGCAGTGCTCTGTTTCCCTCTCTGTTATATGCCCAAGGAAGCTTCCGAAATTAAGAGCAATATATAATGCGGTAATTATGGGCAATTTTTCATTGAGCTTTTCCCCTTGTTTTTAGGGTCAAAACCTGTTGATAATATGTTGAAGTGATACACGGTAATTACTGTTTGCATGTCCATTCAAACTCCTGTAGGATTAATTGCGTCACCCTCTTTCAATTAAAGAGTTGCTAAATTTGGGACTCATCTATAATAGTTCAAGGTTGAAGATTCGGACTGTAAAGTGATGGTACCATATAGTTTTTTTTCCCCCTTTCAATGAGTGCACATAGTCTTAAGTTGCATGGAATGTTGTTAGAGGAACTCTTCTTTTAAGTTTTTTGCTTGGGTGGTTATGCCATCAGGAGCATCCCAATTTTTCAAAACTATGGATTTAGGATAGCAAATCCAAATTTGATAGCAGTGGCGAAGCCAGGAATTTATACTAGGGGGTTTCAATTAAACAATAAAATGTCACATAGTACATTTTTTCAATGGAGTGGATTCAATTACTCACTTGCTCCACCATTATTTATTAGTCTACATGCCATTATCATTTGTTATTGTTTTGTCTTCAATAGAGAAAGGTGATCTATGGTAAAGTTTATAGTCACTATTATTTCGAACTCATGGTGCTTGTTTATCATAAGTAAAGATTTACCAAGTGCTAAAGTAGGTTCTTGCAAACTTTGTTGCCAATTTAAAGTTGTCACCATTTAGGGAATTTTGGATAAGTTATTGGTTTCTCTTTTGATATCTTGAAATCCCCCATGCTAATGTTCTTGCTTGACATACTAAGTCATGATTTCTGTGTTTAAATCCTTTCATCATTCAGAAGAATAAATTTAAATCCTGCTGACTTGGCATGCAAATGCTAACCTGGTTATATTTTATTGCTGCTGATTTGAAGTAGGAAACATACTGCCCCTTCATTTTAGTTACCTATACTAAGTGCAAACTTGTCTTGATCTAGGGAAAATGCGATCGACAAGCAGCTGCCCCGCCCGTTGATACGTCTAAGAATCCAAATTTTCTTGTATTAATTTCGGAAAATTTCAGTGAGGCCTGTGCTGCTTTCAGTCACACTGAAATGGAAAGTTTGGCGCCAAACCAGACCCTGGTTGAAATGGATATGTCTTCTGTGCCTCCAGTTTCCGGTCCAGCAGCAGCTTCTAATCCATCAGGTCAGGCAAATTCTGGAACTCTCTCTTGCATACATGCCTGGTATGAATGTTTTCTCTGGATAGTGTTACAGATATGACTGATTCATTTTAGATGTCCTTTTTCTGTTGAAAGAAGATTATTTTGTGAATATAAAATGAGAAGTACCCTCTAGAGGAGAAGTCCATGATTAAATGATGAATGAAAGGGAGCGATTGACAACAACTGCAGCACAGTGAAGTTAGACATACCACAGCATATCTGCCAAATCTGGAAGAAGTGTATTAGTTGGATATAATTTGGGTTTAACATAAACTTTTCATTACTCTTGATCGAATCCAGACAGAAGAAAAAGCCAAATAATAATACCAATAGTTATAGTAATAACAGTAGTATCAATAGTAGCAGCATAACAATAGATGATCATGAACGATGATGATAGTGAACCAACACAATTCAGGATTAATGTGAATGCTTTCACTCTATTTTTTCCTTGTTGTTCTTCCTTATGCTGTTGCTGATTAATTTGCTGCAACTGCTGGTGTTGGGCTAGACCTGTTAGATAGATGACTGATTGCTTAATGGATACAGTTCCTCTATTGCTAATAGTCTAATACATGTCTAATATATATATCCATCACCCTGTCTCAATTGTTTGATGCATAAAAGTAGTCGGAACTTTTCCTTTCTTCTTCTTAACCTCATCTATCATTGTCCTTTTCTGATGTTGGATTGAGTTGTATCTCTGCATGAATACTGTCTTACTTTTCACTTCAACTTAATGCAAGTCAAAATTAATGAATCTCATCTGTAACATATGTAAACTGCTTCAATGTCGATAGTTGTTGGTTCATAAATCTCCTGTAGAGCATCCTATGTTATATTAGTGATTCACTGAGTTTTGTTGAAGGAGCTCTGACTCTTTTCTGTTACCTTTCAGCTATGAATCAACAACCAATTTCAGCTGGAAATATTCCTCTTGGCAGGAATAACAGTGCAGAGGCTAACATGTCTCTATCTCAGCAGCAAACATTGGCTACAGTACCATCAGCTCCATCAGGTTATGTCGAATTCTGGGAGGTAAGGCCAACTAATAAGTAGAAAGAGCTGAAGATGGACGGCAGACTCTATGCTCCATAAGAAAATCCTCCAATAAAGTTTTTACTGTCTAAATGACAGTTATGATTTAAATTTGAACTATTTTAAAGAGTGCCGTATATTTAGTTTTTGTTGATGTTTTTATGCTGCTAGTTAATACCTTGATTTAAAAGTCAAGAAGTTTGTGATTCATTAATTGACTAGCCCTACTATCTCTGATGTCAATTCTACATTGGATGCTCCTAAACCGCTATGTAGTGGTTATTTTTTCTTCTCACTGTGATCTGGCAGGCTTATGGATTAGGCTAAGATGTCTTAACTTTTGAAAAAGAACAAAAGTTTTACAAATTATCTGTTATTTGGTGTAACCTCATGATCATTGTAGTGTAACGCCTAAGTTCTATAAGCTGAAAGATTTGTATGGTGGTAGAATTTTGTTGTTTACTGCACATGTCTGTGATTACCACTTCCGAATTCTTTTAATGGGCTTTTTCTGCAGTCACTTTAAAGGTTTCAATTGACTGCTATATCTTGCTTCGTTTCCTAGACACCAACTGTGCAAATATCGCATCCAAGTGTCATCCATCAATATCTGGGAGATTTGTTCTTGTAAAGTCTGAATTGATGCTTTACTCTGACCCTAATATCCAGTTTCTAGTTACTCAACCTTGAAATGAAGTTGCTCCATTGATAATTATTTGACCAGTAATTAACAAAAGAGAATGTTGACCAGTGATGTCGGAAATTTGTAAAAGGCAGTAAATAAATTAAACTGATGTGAATTGTGTCCTAGGTCAGTGATGTGTTCCAGTTCTTAGTCATTTTGTTGCTTTCTTTAGTGACATAGTCTCAGAGAGTTTAAAGTTAGGATTATGAACAGTATAAGATAGCAGAAAATAAAAGTGTGAAATCAGAGGATGGCTCATTGAGAGGGAGGGAGGGGGTTCGCCATGCAAAATCCTAACTGAACAATTATTGAACAATACTTAAAACATGAACTGACTAGATGAGCATTTAGCATATAATTGCAAGATGATGCTTAAGCTTGGTACGACTGGATGAGTACTGAATTTTTCTTATAAAAGATGAGTATCGAATTAATTAGTTTGTAAGAAAACACTCAAACCAAAGTAGTTAACATGGCATCTTAAGATGTCAAAGTGGAAGTACTATGAGCAGAACATGATTAACAGGCTTTTTGGCACATCAAGAAAGTTGACAGTCAGAAAGGGCCATATATTTTTTTCGTTGTTGAGCCTTAGACAATGCTTTTAGCTGAGAAGGGCAATAGTAAGAAGTCAGCTAGGTATCTTACTTTTTCTATTAAAAATATGGTGCTTTGTTTACTCTTCTACGCTTATTCTAGTGACCTAATCTTCCTTGACAATTCGGAGAAGTGCTAAGTTGCTTCATATGTATTGTGAAAAAACGACTAGTACTATTTTGTATGATGTTACTTCAGTTTTATTTACTTGAACCATAACCAAACTTTTGTGAATTACCTAACTTGTGACCTCTTTGTTATGGAGAAAAAGGGGAGAATTGGATTTTTAGGTCACTTACAATTTTTTTTTAGTTTTATGTTTTTCTTACAAGTTACAAGTGATCTTCACTTTTACACATAAGAGATCTGAAAAGGCCATTTTCTTCTATTCTTTTTAAGTCTCCAAGAGATCTTAATTCCTCGAGAAAAAAGTTATTTGTGATGCAATAGATAAATAAACCTTTGTGTGCACTGACTTTGCCAAGAAATTGTGACAAGGCCTGGTAAAGGACCAACAAAGTAGAACTTTGGAGTTCTCATAACACTACTATCAAAAGCAGAATGTGTTTAGTGTAGGTATTTCCTTATGAATTGCATGAATTCAAGTTATTGGCTATGTTGGCAAATGGGATTGGTATTGCTGATATCTTCAGATGTATTTTTCGGTGTATGTTTCTATAATGGAGATTTGGTGAACTTTTTAGTCATCCACATGCTTTATTCTTTTTTCCAATATTCGTCCTTAGAGATTTAAGTGCAGGCTACTGCATTTTGACATGATGTTGATGAAGCGTTGCTAACATTTTGATGAAAATGTTTCAGGGAAATTTATGTATGGTGAGGGGGGGTCAACCTGAACATATTTCGAAACTACAGGTGTGTTTAAATTTGTCTTGTGTGGGAAGTTTTATTTAGAATTTTGTTCCTTTCAATAGTTTTCATTGTTAGGTGCTAAAACCCACAGGATGGTGCTCCAATTTTCATTTGATAGATAAAGTAGCATGTTGAGGTATTATGTAGTTATGATCCTAGAGCTTTGGTCTAATGGTAAGAGCACAATCCATGATGTGTAGGTTAAGCACACATCACGGGTCGAACCTTTTCTCTAGAAGAATTCCTGTTATTTAAGTGGAGAAGGACAGAGGGTCCGACTCCTTATCTACCGAGTTTTGAATCATGAGCCAGTGACCCTCGGGGATTTCTCGCTTTTTTGAAAAAACTATTGTGTAATTCCTTTTTCTTGTTTTAAAATGTCTATTTAATTCTTTGATGATTGAGTAAGATCTTGTGGTTTATTTTCTCTCGTGACAGGGGTACAAGAAATCTTCAGCTTCTGAATCGTAAGTACATTTTCATTAATGCTTGTTTCAACTGTCCAACATTTACAATTCAAGTTGATTGCAATGGTAGTAACCCTCTGTTGAATGAAGCTACAGAATTCTTTCTCCTCGTGTGTAGGAGAGTGTATCATTATGTTTCAAGGTTAAGATGGTACAGATATGGCAACATTTATCACGTAAAACTAAAGAACTGTTGTTGAGGACTCAACTCAAAAATAAGATAGATTTCATTTCTCGTGAACTTAACCTCTCAAGTTCTTCCAACAGCAGCGAACTAAAAATTGGCGAAGAGACGAAAGACCTCATTGTTAAGTTTCAAAACTTGTTACTTTGGGAGAGATGGGTGATTTTAGTCTGATGATCCTTCACAATATTCTTTTACTAGAGCTCATCCAATTTCCTCTTTTAGTAATGAAAAGGAGAAAGTGTAAGGCCTCATTTGTTTGCAGTCAATGAAGGTTTTACTCTTATTTAGATTTCAGATCTTAGTCATCAAGTCTTTTGTTTTTTAGGTCTAAATCTATTCAGATATTAAACTTTAACAGTGTTTGTTCTTTAATTTTACAATCACTTAATGGATCTGAATGATTAAGATCTATAACTGGTAACTTGGTATTTCACAAAAAAATACATTTGCTGAAAGTACTTACAGAAGTCCTATAAAGTCCCATTCCTCTGCATTGCTCTTTAATTTTACAATCACTTGATGCCTTTTTCCTCCTCTTTGTTTATCTTGATGTCTTCTTTGATCAACCATAAAAGTTTCAAAGTGTTGGACTACGTTAATACTTTGAACTGTTTTTTATTTTTCTCAGGCCTGCTGCAAATTTGCCCCAAACATTGCAAATTCACCACTTTATGCTCAAAGATCATATGTTTCAACAGTAATTTTCTGAGACAAAACTTCTTATCTTGTTGGATCTTCTTCATTTATCAGATATTGATTCCTGTTCAGTCATGCAAAGTACAAGTTACAGCTCCTGATATTTTGTGACATTTATGCTAGAGTTAGACAGTGCACCACTGGAAAGGCAGATATTCTAGCTTTTTGGGCAATTGACAGGCATGGAGTTCTTAACAATCTGCAAGAAAGGAACTTAGTAAGTTTTCTCAAGTCTTAAAGATTTTGCGAGTAGAGCAGAGTTCAGTTATAATTCATTATGCTAGAATATTAGAGTTGTAAAAAGAAAAAAAGAGATTCGAGAATGAATTGCTTGCTTATTCCCTCAAGTATGTTCTTAAGTTGCCATAAATATTCTCAATTTTGGAGCCACAAAGTAATTTGTAAGAATATTTACCAGTTGATCATTTGAGTTGACGAAACATGCCACGTTGCAATCCGGTTCAATCAGTGGCTCAGATGGTTTGACTTGGGACATCCATAATGGAGATCTCAAGTTTGAAACCCCTTGCTTGCGACAACAAGGGGTTGACCTTTTGGGTCAAGCTCATTGCACAGGGTTTGCCTAGTGTGGTTTACCTCTGTGTGGTTTGCGAGCTACTGCATAGGAGTGGGGTCTTACCTCTCCTGTGTGGTTTGCGAGCTATAGCAGTCGCGGGTTCCCTTGTCATCAAAATAAAATAAGATGGCAATCTATGACATGCTTTGTTCTTTCAAGAAACACTAGATTCGAAGCAATGGGTAATGGAATATGTGTTCTACCCTTGCATCCGGTGAAGGTAGGATTCCAGTTCCATTGGTCTGAACCGCCTTTTTTGGTGAATAAATAGAAGAAATTATTTTGGTTTATTGGTGAATAAGAAGAAGAAAAAGATTTCCTTTTTTTTTCCGGGAAAGGAAATAGTCCTTTATTATGGAACTTTTGGACAAGAGAGAGAAGGTTCTTTTAAGAAGAAAAAGAATTAGAGGAAGAGGTATTGGAAGAGGGAGAGGCCGTGAGGGAAGTTTTTAGGGTAGGGAGAAAAAATTTCTAGAGTAGAGCTTTCAGCGAAATGGGGAAAGAACTTTTAGAGTAGGGACTCATTCCCTCGGCTCTTATAGAAGAATTTTCAGAGTAGGGATTCAAATCCTTGGCTATGATAATTTCAAGATCATGGGAGGACACCAGTCGCATAGGAAGTAGCATGGTCGGTCGTCAAAATAGTGCGCTATAACCATCGCCTGAGAGATAGAACTGTGCTAGATGCAAAAAGGAATAAGATAATCATAGGGACGGACACTTTCGCTGGCACGGCTGCCAATAGCAGAAGCTATTTGAGTCTCTACCAAGATCATAGAGGCTTCATACCAGGCAAAGTAAGAAAAGATTTGAGAATGAATTGCTTGCTTATTCCCTCAAGCATGTTGGGGTTTATATAATTTTTACAAGTATCCCAAAAAGGAAAGGAGTAAATCTATTCTTATTTACATAATTAAAGGGATTTTACACATTTCATAGATTTACAAGGAATAGGCTCTTGCCATATTGATTATTTTTTGATTCTTAACAAAGTTTAAGAATCCTACTATGAATTGTGGCATCTCCGTTACACGGTCATATGATTTGCACCCATACAGGCCGAGAATGGCATAGGTGTGATATTCTTGTTTATGATGTATCATCTGAAGTTGGTAGTCTTACTCTAAGTAGTGTATATTATAACTTCCAGAAGCATTATTGATTTATCATGAAGATGTGTATTACATTTCCATGTAATGAATATAATTATGTGCATAAACATAGACGTACAATCCATTTAAAGAGGCTTTTAAAAGTAGATATAGTGTTCTACTGTAGTGGAATGTAATACCTTATACACTACCAATTCACCTGGAGTTGATACACCCCTTTACAAGGATCTCACCACATAGTTAGCTGTTGGGTTAAGTTGAATACAAGGTTCATTTTCTTTTTCTTTCTAAAATAAGGGTTTAGGGTGGGGGTACTAAGAGCATGTTGATGCAGAAACTGTTCAAATTTCACAGCATCAGTGAGTATCAGAAGAAAGGAAACACATGGATATTTGACACTATATATACAGAATCTGCAGACAACTCGAGATGTTTATAAAATGAAGTCACATTAGTGGTTGAATTTTTGCTTGCTTAACACCTTACATAGTAGAGCAGTTTTAGTATCAGCATACTGGCAATTGTGAGTCAGATCATTAAGACATTCATCTGCGTCGTCAATTTCTCACTCCTTGAGAAAGCTACAGAAATTGGCAACTTAACCTGGTTCCAGTAGTATTTGTGGCAGTCGATATCCTCCATACAGTCGTTAGGCCTTGCACAACGGCACCGAAGCCCATATTTGATCTGGAACTTGAGAAACCTTCTCGGGCCAGGTTGACTACAAAAGGAGTGGCGACTGAGGACCATCCACCTCTTTTAGATCTTTCACCGCGTCACTGAGATTTAGCGATTCCCCCTTTTTTATTCTGACTAGTAGTATTTATCTGATGAAATGATCTTCTTTTCCCCTGTGGCAATTCTAATTTACAATGTATACAAATTGAATTCAATCACTATTGAAATTTGCAAGGTCTAATGACTGTTCTCTGAACTATCTACTGAAAAATTGTGCTCCTCTGCCCTTTACCATATTTCTTTTTTATTTCCTTTGCGGAGAGGGTGGGCGATCCACAAACCTCTCTCTCTTTTACGTATATGCATTACTTTATAAGGAGCTCTTATGCAGTTTTTTTAGTCTGAAATCTCAACTGACATTTTTCTCTTTATATTTGTTTAGTCTGCAGTAATTAATCTACCATCACAGACATTGTTCGTCTATGTTACTGATATAAGTTTCCGCTTAATTGGATTGCTCTTATCTAATGAGGTAAGAAACCTTGACATACTTTGAATCTTTTGATTACATTACCATTTAAATGGAGCTATATTTTTTGTGATATCTCAAATTCATGGATGTTTGATTTTTTTCAGAACATGAGGTTTAGGCCAACGATACCCAACCAGCAGTTGCAAGCACAACCACCTCCCGGAGTGCAGCAGCTGCAGCACAACCAATAACTGAGGCGGACTCGGATAACCAGGACTGGCTAGAATTTTTGAGTTTTGATGATTAAATGTAACAATGAATTTGACTACCAGCCATTGCAGAAATTTTCATCAAGCTAAAGCAGCAGAAATTTCTACTACTTAGCTATTGAATTTTGAACTCTTTTTTCATGCACTGTTGGAGAAATTGGCTTGCCCAATATGACTATTGTTCTTCATCCCCAAACCCAAACCTCACATTGTGGAATGGTTGTTAGTTATTCCTGTTGAAACTATTGGATTTACAGGTTGAGGAAACAAAAGTTTCATTTTTGTTATATTTACCTTTTTATCTTTCAACTTTTTTCGAGATCATAGATTTCTCTCTAGATTACATAGGATCTACTGGTGTGATCCAGTGGTCAATGACGTTGGTTGAGCACCATGAGATCTCAGGTTTAATTCTTAAGATAAAAAACATAATTTTTCCTAGACATCCAAGGTGCCCCCAACCTAACAAGAAGAAAGACAAAAAATACTTGGTGCATCTTCTTTCTAGCTTTGGTGAACAAAGTTACCTAGTGGGAGGGGTGGGTATTCCACGGAATTAATTGGGCTTCTTACACAAATATATCGTTTGGCTAACTAATTTATAAATATACACAATAAATACATGTATGTATATTATATGTACATATTTTGTAAATTAGATAGCTTAGATTCCTGCGTTCAACGAGACTTTCTTAGCTTGTCAAACTTGCTTCTTCACCAGGAAAATTATCTGATAAGTAAGATCTTTGATTGATGTATCTATCGAATGGCCTTTAGACACATAATTATCCCATTTGAAATCTTCAAATTCAAATTTGTTGGAACAAAAAAGTACTGATTAAATAAGGCCATTAAAATAAGAGGGCCCTTTCGAACAAAATCAATACAAGAAAAAAGATGTTTTCTCTTTATTTTGTGGAAACTTTGAATATGATGAATGTAAATGCCCCACCTTTCTTCTTAAGACAAATCACAAACACAACTCCTTTCACATGTTGGATTCTTATACCCCAAAACAATTAAAAATGATCAACTAAATTAAGTGTCCATCTAGTGCAGCTTTTATGGTCAATTTCATTTCTCTAGGCACAAGTTCCCAAAATAAACATTATTGCATTTTACTAGTATAGACTATAGTATGGCTGATTAAGCTTTATGAAAGTTAAAAAGTGTCTAATTTCTTTAAAATATTTTTTGGTAAAGAGTGTAGGTAGTAGAATTTATTCCCAATTTTTTCTTTACAAACCTTTTGAAAAATTATAAATAAAAAGAATATTTTTATTAATTTCATTCGAAAAGTGATATAATAAAATTATCATTTTACTTTATAAAGAGTGTTGAAGTTAAACATGAACAAGTAAAGATGGATAGAAGATGTAGATGACATTGTCATGGGCGGAGCCACCTTAGGCAAAGAATGATCCTATGCAACACTCTTTGTTGAAAAATTATAACAAAACTAGCATATTCTGCGTCAAATTTCTGACTCTGTTATCAAACATTGTCATTAAATATTAATGTATGTGAGTTTAATACACCAACTTTCAATACACTGGAATTTGACACTTCATTGGAACAAGTGCATCATAATAAATTTGTGAGTTATGACTAAGAAAATATAAAGAGAGAAAAAGGTCCTCAAAAAAGCTGAAGAAAAATTCAATTGAACATATTTACTCACTGTGTTCTTTATTGCAATGGACTCAACTGCTCAAGAAAACTATCTGACATTGTCAAAGGTTGTTAATTACTACTTTATATCCATATGTCTTATTTATTTTTTTCTTGTTTTTTTTTATTTTAGAGTGATAGGTAAGTAAATTTGCGCATACTTCGATTATTTGGACAGTATTAGCTATATAGTATGTCCTACAAGTAGGGGCGGAGCTAAAGGGACACAATGAGATTCATTCGAAATGTTTTTACTAAAAGTTGTATTGTATGTATAAGTTTTTTTTTTTTAATGTACATATAATAACATGTTGAATCTTTTTAACTTATTTGTATGTTTACTTTTCTGTATTTTGTATTCCTTTAGTAAAAATTACGCCTCCTCACTACCCACTAACATAGATATCGGGCACCGAGTGAGGATGAACAATATAAGCTAGGTTTGGTTTAGTAATTATTCTGTATAAAGATATTTATTAAATACGTACAAATATTAAAGTTTGATCAAATGGACATCTCCAATCTAACTTAGTCAAATTAGAACAAATTGCCTAATATTTTTATTCCTAATGAGAGTTGATTGGTAACATCTTGTAAATTTTATTCACTTTATTAACCGCTAAATCACATAGTTACGTCATATCTTAATCGGTTGTTTTTGTTCTCCCTTTTGTTTCTTTTTTGCATGCGAGCTGTGTTTTCTTTATTTGATTTTTTTGAAAAAAAAATCTTTTGTGATTCTTACTTTGTGAGTTATAATGACTTTTTAAAATTTGTAACCAATGGTTCTTTTTCATGATAAACTACTGTCAATCAATTTTTTATATTCTATAGTTTTGAGAATCTCTGTCTTTATTCCTTGTTTTTACTTTTATGTATATCTATTTTATTCCCTCCTAGTTTTGTCTAAGGATATTGATTTGGTGGGAAGTTTATATATTACTCCCTCCGTCTCATTTTATGTGAGCTGATTAGGAGTATAGGAGTCAAATTATCTAAAAAAAAAATTGTGTGAATTCGAATTTTAAAATATTTACATATTTAAAAATTATATATAAAAAAATATTATAGTTACAATAATTCACAACTTAAAATATTAAATTTTTTTAATGTAAAACCTCTTTTTGTCTAAATGATAAAACTACATCATATAAAGTGAGTGAGACTAATTTCTTTCTATTTTATGTTTTGTGCATCTGTTTTATTCTATTCTAATTTTGTCTAAGGATATTGATGTATATGGTGGGAGTTTTATATATTAATTTTTTTCCCTAGCCTCTAATAGTGCAAATTCTTTGCTTTTTCCTTTTTTTTGCTAGTGTGGGGTTTGTGGTTGAATATATACTTTACATACCCTAATAATTTATACTCAAATTAATCCCCCCAATGCTATTTGATTTTATGTCATGATTGATTTTGTAGAATCCCTAGTAAATGGGACACTTCACAAAAAATGCAATACCCTTTAATGAACATACATCTTCAATCTTTTTAATAGATTATGTGGTGGTACAAAATTGCTTCTCTATAAAGTTAACCATTATAATGATGCCAAGATAAGTACAAATCACCTACCAACTAAAAAACTTTTTTTTTACTATCATTAGTCAAGTCATGAAATATTGAAATTCTTTACTTTCAAGTCTTTACATGAAAATGACCATATTTGGAGCTTATAGTTTTTGTTCCCACAAAAAAAAAAGGGATAATAGTATTTTTGGTCTCTTAATTATTATTGATAGATTTTGATTTTAATCCTTCCAAAATATGTGTTTTGATCTCTTTTGTAGAGACTATGTTATATTAAAATTTTAAAATTGTTTTTAGAACTATGAAGTAACAATAATTAAGTGATAAGACAATTGATATCTATATAGATTAATAAAATATTCATAAGCAAATGGATCGAGAATATTTGCATGTTTCAAAGGCATATAATGTACTTAACAGATATCAGAAAGATTAAAATTAGGAGTAATCAATTATGAACCAAAAGTGATATTAACACAAATTAAAGGGGGTTCAAGAATCTTAGACCTCCAATTAATTAAAGAATTTTATATGAACTTAAAGAAACAAAAGTGTTAAGTCATTGGCTCTCATAGCATATGCTGCTTGAAAAAGAACTTTTCCTCTCTTTTTGTTGTTGGTAGTTCACTAATACTCCCTCCGTCCCTATTTACTTGTCCATATTTCCTTTTTTAGTTGTCCCTATTTAGTTGTCCATTTTGACAAATCAAGAAAGGACAACAAATTTTTTCCTATTATACCCTTATTTACACTTCTTGAAAATTGTAAAAGTGTATGTTGTTTCCCTCCAATTTATTTCACTTGAATTCAAATAAGTGGTTGTAATTTTGAAGTGAAAAGTTGTCATAAGGGTAAAATTGTAACTTCACTGTACTAATTATTGTTGTCTTAATCTGTGTGTCATTTCTAAAGTGGACAACTAAAAAGGGACGGAGGGAGTATTAGGTAGACATAACTTGAATGTTGTAATATATTTCTGACATTTTCTTTATGGATTTACAAGTACTGTAACTACATTATTTTCTATGTTGTTCGATTTCTTCAAATATATTATTTGGTGTGTGTTTGGATCCTTTAATTATTTTTTTTTGCATCTTTTAGAAATCCAACATGGATGCAGTAATATTTTTGAAGAGTTTGAACAATGCAGTCTATCTGATATGGATGTAATANTTGTTTTTAGAACTATGAAGTAACAATAATTAAGTGATAAGACAATTGATATCTATATAGATTAATAAAATATTCATAAGCAAATGGATCGAGAATATTTGCATGTTTCAAAGGCATATAATGTACTTAACAGATATCAGAAAGATTAAAATTAGGGTTAATCAATAATGAACCAAAAGTGATATTAGCACAAATTAAAGGGTGTTCAAGAATCTTGACCTCCAATTAATTAAAGAATTTTATATGAACTTAAAGAAACAAAAGTGTTAAAGTCATTGGCTCTCATAGCATATGCTGCTTGAAAAAGAACTTTTCCTCTCTTTTTTGTAGTTGGTAGTTCACTAATATTAGGTAGACATAACTTGAATGTTGTAATATATTTCTGACATTTTCTATATGGATTTACAAGTACTGTAATTTGATTTCTTCAAATATATTATTTGGTGTGTGTTTGGATCCTTAAATATTTCTTTTTTTTGCATCTTTTAGGAATTTAACATGGATGCAGTAATATTTTTGAAGAGTTTGAACAGTACAGTTTATCCGATCGACATGGAGGCAATAACATTTATAGTTATGATATATTTCAATATCAAAGTAATAACATTACAATAAAAATAGTTTTTAGCGACAATAAATATGCACATTAACAAGAGTGTTAAAGTCTATATTGAAACTAATAAAATATTTAAATTATTATATTAATTAACTATCGCTAAAGATGATTTTTATTGTAATGTGAACCAAGCAAATCATAAGTACTAAATTGTCCATAGATTACTAATCTCAGAATTATGATCTACACATTATAATTTAAGGACAAATATTTGAAATTACTTGACAATAAAAGTGTGTGAGAGCTGAATACCCCATAAAAGTGGGTCCACCTGATGTCTCTAAGATCTAATAGTACTAATATGAATTTAATGAAAATATTGGATAGTTAGAGATATAAAATTCATAAATTTGTGATAACTAATTTAGGTGGACACCCTATTTTAACAAAATTAGTGTGTACATTGCGTACCATTAACTACTCAATGAAGTGTGTTTTAATACATTAATATTGATACATAGTTTACGTAGGTAAAAAGAATAACTTATAGTTGAGGTGTAACAACAATAACAATAATAATATATTCAGTGAAATTTCATTAAGTGGGGTCTGAAAAAGGTAGAGTATACACAGACTTTATCAGTACCTCGTGGAGAGACTGTTTTCGAAACACCCTCAACTCAAGTGTATCAAACCCGAGTAAAGGAAGAAGATAACAATGAAAAAAGCATAACAGTTAAATGTGTTTTTGATCATTAACACGTAGTACTTTCGATATAATTTTGTATTCAAACCAAACGACTCATTCGTAACTCTTTGGTGATTTAAAGAATTAGAAATAGGAAAAGTGACTTCTTTAATCTTTATTCCACTCAAGCATTAGTGACAAGAACTAGTACAAATACCTGTTGTTGTTTGCTCAAACAAACTCACACATTCTTTGTCTCTTTTTCTTATTTCATTTGCAAACATGGTTTCATCTTCTCCTCCACCAGCTCCAAAGGTGAACTTATTGCAATTTTTCTTGAAATTACAACCTTAGCTTGTTTCTTGAATGGACATAAAAAAAAACTTGTTTTTATGTTCATGAATATCTTGATTTTGCAGGAAGTTCCTTCAGATGAGAAATGGGCAGAAGATGGTCCCCCTCGCGAAGCGAAATGGTGGTATTCGACGTTTCATACTGTCACTGCCATGGTTGGTGCTGGTGTTCTTAGCCTACCTTATGCCATGGCTTACTTAGGATGGTATGTATATACTAAACATGCAGAGTTTTTTCACTATGATGTTCTTGTTGTATTGATCCTTGAAAAAAATGTTTGATTTTGTTGAACTGTATGATCATTTCGTCTAAAAGCTTAAGTTGTGACACAAAACATATTTTTTTGTTTTATTACGTCTTCAGCATGTCTGCTCTGATTACCATGTTGAATTGTGTGATCATCTCGTTTTGAGAAAAAAAATATGCTTTAATGCTTCTCTCACTTGTTAGTCTGATTCTTTCCCTAGGCACTTCTGATAGCTCTGATACCATGTTGAAGTTCATCTGAAAACTTAAAACTGTTAGAGAGAACGTGTTTTTATATATTATTGAATCATGTTTTCGTTGGATTTATTTTGATTATATGTTCATCAGGGGTCCAGGGACAGTAGTGATGATCTTATCATGGTGTATAACTTTGAACACAATGTGGCAAATGATTCAACTCCATGAATGTGTGCCCGGGGTTCGTTTTGATCGATACAAGGACCTTGGAAAACATGTTTTTGGACCAAAACTTGGGGCATGGATTGTGCTTCCACAACAACTGATAGTTCAGGTTGGTTGTGACATAGTGTACATGGTTACTGGAGGAAAATGTTTGATGAAATTCATGGAGATTGCTTGTACTAATTGCACTCGAATTCGACAATCTTATTGGATTTGCATCTTTGGTGCCATTCATTTCTTTCTTTCACAATTGCCAAATTTCAATGCTGTTTCTGGTGTTTCATTAGCTGCTGCAATCATGTCTCTAAGGTAACTTATTTTCTTGATTATATAAATTTCTAGCTCCGCCACTTCTTATTTCTTTCTAGACAGTTATTTTAGCTTTTCTGAACTTGTTTACATTCGTAGATGCTCTTATACTGGTGTCACCAGGTCTTGGGGTAGTTTGGTTTGACTCGTTTATTCCACACTAATAAAAGTTGGTTGCTTAATTTTATATTATTTCCGCATTAGTTAAGTTGTTAATAAAGGAATGGAGTTCGCCTACTGGGATAGTGGATGCCCTCACGGCCTAATGAGATTTTGGGTCGTGACAACTGAACAACTTTTAAGAAAAAGTTGTGCACTAACTTTATAGCAGGCTATTTTTATCTACTTTTTGGTACAAAAGAAGTTGAAACTCATGGTAGCAGAGTATCTCTGTTCAATATTCTTATGATGTATTAGATTTTATGTGGTTTTGATAGCTGTTATTAAAATTATGATTATTTTTGACGGAATCTTAGTAGCTCAGATGGTTGACTACCTAAACTTTTTTTCAGACTCTTAAAAGATGTGGATGTGTGTGTGTTGGATCCTCTAGAAAAATAATGCATTTTTGGAGGATCTGACACGAGTGTAGAAACATTTTTAAAGAGTCAGAGTAACATAGATTAGACTAGATGTTACAAACTTTCATCTCAATCTGTTGTGCTGCAGCTATTCAACTATAGCATGGGTGGGTTGTGTGGGCAAAGGCAGAGTCCCTAATGTGAGCTACGCGTACAAGGCAACAAGTCCAGTGGACTACATGTTCCGTGTCTTCAACGCGTTAGGCCAAGTTTCGTTTGCTTATGCAGGCCACGCGGTTGTCCTTGAGATACAAGCTACAATTCCATCAACACCTGAAAAGCCTTCCAAAGTACCAATGTGGAAAGGTGCTGTATGGGCATATTTTGTCAATGCCCTGTGTTATTTCCCTGTTGCATTCATCGGGTACTGGGCGTTTGGTCAAGATGTCGATGACAACGTGCTCGTGGGACTTGAAAGGCCATCTTGGCTTATTGCAGCTGCTAACTTAATGGTGGTTGTCCATGTCATAGGCAGCTATCAGGTACTCGAATACACGAGCCAATGAAAGCTCATTTCGTTATGCATTGTTCTTACTAGACGCGATGAATGTTGTAGCTCGAGGTATATAACAAGGAAAATGCTTGTTGCAGGTTTATGCTATGCCAGTGTTTGATCTGATGGAGCAAAAATTGGTGAAAACATGGAATTTCCCACCTGGAGTACTGCTGAGATTCATCGTTCGTACTACATACGTTGGTGAGGGGATTTTTCGATACATATTTTCTAGTCCAATCGTCCCAAAATCAAGTTTTAACGAGTTGTTTGCCCTTCGTTTCACTATACTATGAATTCAGGGGCGGATGTAGCCTTTTGGGCTACGAGTTCATTTGAACGCGTAACTTAGACATAATGTGTGAAACCTTATAAGATAATATCAAGAAATATTAGATCTGAACTCATAATTTTAACGTTTACAATAAGTACATGAATGCTAAGAATCTTGAAAGTCGAACTCATTAAATTTAAATTTTGAATCCGCATCTGATTATGATCTCAGCTGAAAAGGCATTGTCTTGTTAATATTGCAGCTTTCACTTTGTTTCTTGGTGTAACATTCCCTTTCTTTGGTGATCTTCTTGGTTTCTTTGGAGGATTTGGTTTTGCTCCTACTTCTTACTTTGTAAGTCAACTTTCCAAATCTTTTATTATGTTGTTCGGACTCTCCTAAAATATTGCGGCATTCGTGTCGGATTATGCAAATATACACTACTTTTTAAGGATCTGACATGCACTTGTCAACATATTTGAAGAGTCCGAGCAACATAGATAGCTTTTTTAGATCAACTTTAATAATCAAAATGTCTTTGACTTTTTTTAATTTTAATATTTGTTGTAGCTCCCAAGCATAATGTGGCTTAAGGTCAAGAAACCAAGAAGATTCAGTACCTCATGGTGGATAAATTGGGTAAGTCCAAAAAAATTTCTCATTTTCTTCCTCTGCTTCAATGATTTTAAAGTAAATCAATAAGTTTCATATCACATACACTGACAGTGTAAAGAATTTTTATATTATCAATATATTTTAACGTGTTGTATCAAGTAAATAGTCATACTTTCCGTGTTCTTACACACTGACCAAAAAAAGAATTTATAATGTCAAGTCACTTAGAAGATAATTACTATCGTCCATAAAAAGTCAGGGAACCACAATAGGTTAGAATACACATGTTGTATAAAAATTATTTTACACTATCAATGCATACATGTTAAATTTATCAATCATGTATGCCGTTAATGACATGAGTTAAACTCGAATCAATTATAATTGGACCTTTGAATTATTTTCAATCTAATTTTTTTTTCTAAAGTTGTACTAATATAATGTTTGTCATTTTTATTAATTTTCAGGCATGCATATTTATTGGAGTATTTATTATGATAGCCTCCACAGTTGGTGGATTGAGAAATATTGTTGCTGATTCATCCTCCTATGAGTTCTATTCATGAAGAATACATTAGAAATTTAATTTAAAATAAATCTATTATTGGATGGAATCTAATCCAGAAAAAAAATCAGTTAAAATTCCAATATGTAGTAGGGCCTTTGCCCGAATCCTGATTAAATACGAGATACTTTATGTACCGAGCTAGCTGCTTTTTGTAGCAGTAGTTTGTTAAGATTTCTGATTTTAGCAAATTTCCTTTTTATCCGTTTTAGTTAAATATATCATGTTGTCTTATGCATCACTTTCTTTTACTCTTTTATTGTTTTTATTTTTTTGGTTAATCAAAGCATCTAATATTCTAAATTTACTAGCTCAATTAATTTGTATTCGCGTTGATTAGACTGATTAAGTGGATATAGCGCTTTTTACCAAGAGAAATATCCATTTTCAGGGCCTGAACTGACAGCTTAGGATCTCGACTAGTGTCGGAGCGAGAATTTTTTTTGGAGATTTAAGATATGACAGAATAAACACATCAAAAGGTAAATGAAATGCAACATCTACTAGTATATAAAAATTAAAAATAATGTCCACCTTATATGTTAGTTATATAAGAAAACAAATCTTAGACCATAATGATGGTTTAAAGTTGTGCGTATTGAGTATATAATTAAATGATAAAAATGTGTTCTCCTTAACAACTTAACATTTTAAATTAGACAATTACACATTTCAACATCGCAAACTTAATTTCAAACAAATAATATCACTAGTGGATCACGTTACCACAAATGGTATCAGAATCACCCCGGGTGCACCTTGAATAGTGTTGGGCAATACAAGGAGTTTAATTGAGTTATCATGGTGAGTCAAAACTATATATATGTCATGGTCTAAGAGTGCCAAAAAAAAATCATGGGGGACAAAAAATAACATTTTTTTCTTACATTCAATAATGATCTCAAAATGAATAAAAATATAAACCTAAGATTTATTTCATTTGGCCTACCATTATATTTTTGCTTCATTTTCTCTATTGAACTTTAAGGAGCATCTTGTAAAAGTTGGAAAACTGAAATCACAACCATGCAAGTATATTGCTTTTGTATGAGCTGAACAGATAATTAACCGAGGAAATGAGATCTATTGCCCTCTTTAATTTAAATAAAAGAAAATAATCTTTTTAATTTTTTTATTTATATAAATAAAGATCTATTGTGTGCAGATATAGAAATCTCTTACAAAAATATCATAAATAAAGAACTAGAAAATTATTTCTAACATTTATGATAATCCATTAAAATAAGGGATGAGGCACAAGTACCCCCTAGTTTATGACTTATATTTCAGAGATACTTTAACTAAACTAAGGTCTTATTACTTCCCCCCTCCCCAACTCTTTTTTTTTTGTAATTTTATACGCCTTTTGGCTTATGTAGCACACTTTGTGACTCCACGCAGTTGAGGTGCGTGGGAGATGTTTGGATGCCACGTAAGTCAAAAAGGTGTACAAAATTACAAAGGTTCGGAGGGGGGGTGGGGATAATAGAACCTTAGTTTAGTTAAGGTGTGTCTCTGAGATTTCGATCATAGTCTAGGGATACTTATGACTTATCCATTAAAATAACCTTGTACAACTTTGAACAATAAAGGGCAAACATTTACACCGTTGATATTTACAGAAGATAAATAAATACTTTATTCGATGTTTTAATTTACATGAACCTTTTTTTTAGTTCGTCTACAAAAAGAATTATCTCTTTCTAAGTTCGAAAATAGTTTAATTTGAACTTCTCATTTTACTCTTAATATATGAGACCTAGAGAACCAACATTTAATTATCTAACGCAGAAGAGAAAGAACATATATTTGGACATTATATATTAAAAAGATTCTGATTTTTTTTCCACATATATTATAGAAGAATAAAATCATTGACAAATCTTTCCTTTTTCATCTCTTATTTTAAACTAAAGTTTTTGTCTTGCTTTGTGGACTACAAAAGAATCCCTTTACAAATGCCAAAAGGTGATAATTAAAAGCTAAATGAAAAATCAAGGATTAGAATTAGTAGGATATAATTAATAATTTATGTCCATAATTACTTAAAATCCATATTCATTAAGAATATGAAATGGTTCTTTGTCCACTAAAAATTCATCATTGAAAAATAGAAAAATAACACTAGAAATTAAACATGCGTGTAACTTTGTAGTGCAAAGTGCAAACTCCATTAAATGAAATGCCACTAATGCTAATATTACCACTTTAATTACTAGAGGGGACATTATCAAATTTTATTTTCAAAGTGTGTTCTTTGACAAAATCCTGGATATTGTCATGGAGCTAATTCATTTTTTTTTAACTTTAAAATTCATGACGGTATTCTAGTTTTTTCATTTATTTAAGTTCGAGATTCATGACATTATAGACGGTGTTTTCACATAAAAAGTGATTAATTCTCGATTATGTTTGCAAAAATTGATATGAAAAGTAACTATATAACTTTCTCATATAAATTTTCATTCACTTCATTAATCGTAAACGATGTGATACGTTTCACCTTCCTATCTCTTCTTCTCTTGCACCAAAATAAAAACTTTACGTGGTCCATTATTAATAAAATATAGATGAAAATCCCAATTTTCCAAAGAACTACTTTTGTATTGTTTTCAACTTTATACCCCCAAAAGTATATTTGTTTAATTAAAAGGGAAAGAAAGTTAAAGAAAATTAAAGAAGGTTAAAAAATAAAGTCCTAGTTATAAATACTTAAATCACATGTTGTGCCGCAAAAAAGGGCCTAGTTTATGTGTTACTATAATGCAAAAGGCACTAAAAAAATGTGTTTTCTTGATGTGACACAATATAAAATTTGCTTTATTCATGGCTGCTACACAAAATAGGGAACAAAAAATTAAAGGTTTAGAATTGATTGGACAAGTTGAAAAGTGACTAGATAAATAATACATTATTTTTAATATTTCTCAATCTAATGTTCGGTACTATCACGCATTGAATTTTAACTATTTAAAATTTAATTTATACCGCATAAAAGGAAATAGTCTCGATCAAAAAAAATTCATATCTATAATTTAAACTTGAGATCTTTAATTAAAGATGGAACAAGCCATCTAATACATATGATCCCTCAATGGTAGATAAATAATATTTATGGAGTATGTATTATCTATTGATGAAAGAAAATAGTGACAAGAAATGAAGTTTGATGACTCGCAATATTATATGAACCTAATTAAGGATAATGATTTTATCCTAATTTCAAATTTATACCAAATTTCAAATTTAAGTCATCAGTATATAATAATGTCTAGCAGTGACCTATTTTTTTGGTTTCCTATCCGGTGTCCGGTATCCACATTGGAGCCCGACTAAATTTGGATTCGCGCCGGAAAGTTCCACGTTGGGGTAAAGCACTCCCTAACAAAGGCGACTCCATACCCAAGGGGCTCGAACTCGAGACCTCTTGGTTAAGGATGAAAGAGTACTTTCCACTCCACTGACCTATTGCTTAACTGATAAACTCAATTATTCGTCCTTCGAAATGGCTCTGTTAGTTTGAATTAAGGATGGTCTTCCACATAAGTGATTCGGGATCAATCCCCTTCAATGCCTATTATAGCAGCTATAGGTTATTTGTCAATGGTATTACATACATCATTTTAATGACTCAACGTCTTAGAATCGATTAGTCATAATTCTGATTGAAAATATTTTTTAGTAATTTTTTTTTTACCTAGTAATCTATGTCCTTCTCCCTAGTTTCTGAACTAGTGATATTATTCGTTTTATGCCTAGATCCATACGCCTTTAAATATGTTATTAGAATCTAAAATTTATTATGTTATGTACTCAGCATCTCTCTCATGCTTTGTTGACGTGGAATTTGTCTAGAACATGACAATACTAACAAAACCTAGTGGGAAGGAAAAATTGCCAAAATGATTAAAACAGATACTAAACTCAATATGGATAGCTAGTACCTAGACATTATTTGTTGCAAAATATTCAAGGTGGTCTTTTTTAAAAAATTCAGACTTGTCATCATCATATAGAAAGATTAACAGTAGAACATTGTCATCCAAACATTCAACAAAATGAGTGATTGCTAATTACCAATGACTAGCTAGCTTGTAGTGTACAATAACGATAATAAATTCGGTGTAATTTTTCAAACGAAATTTGAAGAGTGAAAAGAATAAAGTATACACAGATCATAGTCTATTTTTATTTTTATGGAATGGAAAGGATGTTTCTGATTAATCCTCGACAGTTCTTCTCTTTTTTATCTGAGTTTGGAACTGATAATATGAACGAGCTCGCAACACTATCTCAATATTATTATTAGTTTGGTGTTAAAATAGGAGATGCATATAAAGATTTAGGTACATTGTATCTTGTACATATAATCACTATTTAAGCCTTTTAACTTCTTTTCTGGAACTGTTTTATCTTTTATTTAACAGTATCATCCACTTTATGCAAATTAACAACTAGTACTCACTGTCTCATTTTAACCGTTGTTTTAATCTGTTTCAGGCTTATTTTTAAAAAAATGTGAAATATAAGAAATAGTTTACTAAGTTGCTTTTATTTAATTAGTGAATATAAACTGATTTTTTCAATATTATGAATATAGTTTGAACATAATTGTCAATTTTAATCTTAAATTTTGAAAGTGCTAATTATTTACGGAGTACTTGATATCCCTATATTTGCTTGGACCCTCCTAAATGTTGTTGCACTCATATCGAATTCTTAAAGAACGCATAGATAGCCTCAAGATCATATGGAGTCATTACTCAGAAGGTTGCTCAACTATCTAAAATTTGAGTATTTGTTTCTTTTTGGATTCTCAACTTATGTCTACTTGTCTAGTATAGATGCATTATGGCTCGACTAAATCCTTTGTGTCAGAAAGTTTCACATTCGAAGGCGAAAGGAAACTCCATATCCAAGAGCTCGAACTTCAAACCTTTGATAAAGGATGAAAGAGTACTCTCTACTCCCGCACAACACTTAGGTAATTTGAGTATTTATTCTACTTTTTTCTTTCAATCTCATTGTTACTCAAATTATATCAACCATTGTATCACCTGAGGTTCCCTCCAGGTAGTAGTCAAAAAATAGAAAGCAGAAAAAAGAAATGCACAGATACTGAAGAACGAAAAACCGTAGTCCATAAAAATGGTGAAATGCGCTCAATGAGAACAAGCTTATCATAAGCAAATAGAGTCTACATATATGCCTTTCAACGAAAAGGTTAAAAATAGTGGCTGCCTGCCTTGGACCAGACGCGGAGCCGTCATCTAAATTAAGGGAACAAATATCTAATTGGATAGTGTTTCTCCGATTTGCTTGCTTTTATGTAATCGTTGTACCTTTCATACCGAGGACTGCAGCAAACGAAATGTGCATCTAGACTATCATTCACTTCCTGCATGAAAGTAGTGACCCAATGTCAATCCACTCATCATCAAACACAGGCAATTTTTTTCGAAACGTTTTAGCTACTAATTGTTCTATGTGAGCACGCAGTAATTCTTCTGCCCTGTTTCTTTTTAATGATGGCAGAGATAAGCCTTGTATCTTATCCAGCAAATGTGTAACATAGCATTTACTTTGGTATTCTAACGTCAAATATAAAACTGTTTCATGCATAGAAGAAGGGAGAACCAGTCAGGACTAACCGGAGAACAGGGATATTCGTAAGATAAACGACATGGTTACTCGACTGTTGAAAGGTAGGACTGAATTCCGAAAACGATGAATAGAGATCCACCAGCAAGTCCCACCTACATCAAGAAATAACTCTGCTCTAATGAAAATGGACAAAAGAAACATAGGGGTAAGCAAGAGCAGATGTAAAGTAAATCACTCACTATTCTTTCAGATATTGAAGATGCAAGACTTTTCCCTCCTAGGACGGCAGCTGTAGTACATAAGGCTTGTCCCCTGAGAAAGATTAATGACATCATAAAACTGTGCATCTAACTGATTCTCAACCGCAATTGTGACTACTTATATTGAGAGTGCTTGTATTAATGTCTTTGACTCTCTTTTTTTTTTTTGGTCAACCATAAATCCTAATCAGTAAAAAGATTATTTGACTTCAGAGTTCAGACGAGGCACAGGAGCCACAAAGCAATATTAGAATGGCATTCATAGTAGAGAACATAAGAAGTCAACAACATAAGGCTTTAGGTCAAGAAACCTACAGTATTCCTCCAAGAACAACTCCTAGTGGATTCTCATCGGCAGCCAAACCAATGGTAGCAAGCTGAAAAGTTGTTACAACTGCTAAAATTAGGAGCAATTTCAGAAGTTTATGCAGATTTTACACTACAACACTTAATGTGCAGTTGCATACCTGGCTCTTGTCACCCCATTCACCAAAGAAGGTAATTGAAAATGCCTGCAAAATTAAGGCATTATATATAGTTGTTTCTTAACAGTGACCTTCACATTCCTGGTAGCTATTTAACAGATATTAACCTTCAGAAGGATCGGTGAGAAGAATTGAGCGAGAAGAGGCTGCCTCTGCTTCTTTAAATCATCAGAATCCTAGAAAAAGATAAACTTTGGTAAGGCTAATGACAAAGGTATGTGTTTTTCTTAATAAAATTGCAGCAACTTTACACCTGTTATTATGAGAACTAGAAAATCGGAAAGATAAGAATCTGATAGCAGACATCAGGAGAGAGCAAACACATCTTAAAGAGTCTTCATCTTAGGACATATTTAATGGTTTAATTCATGAACAAGGGACTTGTATATATCAAATAGGAACCTGTATATATCAAATAGGCTGTAATTTAAAAAACACGATCCTTCACCCAAGCTGAAATCCATTATTTTTTTTGATAACCAACTGAAATCCATTATAATGACTAGGAAGGAGGATTATAGAGATAAGTAGTACGTATAATACAAAGGTCTAGAAATCAGCATTCGGGACAGACGAATTAGAGTTAGTCAGAAAGAGAATGTAAGATTCCTCTCTTTTGAGTTCAGTTAACATAAATGCCCAATGGTGTTGAATATGTCAGAATCCTCAGTAGAAAACTCAGATGGAAATGGTGTTTGTATACATTCATCAGAAGAAGAAAGCTAACTAACAAAGGTGTTTTTGTTGTTTATATTGCTTTTTCTTCTTCTTATTTTTGTCTACTTAAGGCATTTTAGTCAAGTTTTCAAGGACAACACCTACTTCTCACAGTCAGCCGATAAAAATTTATCAGCATGCATACTACCCTCTCAAACAGAGAGGTGCTAGAGGATTAACATTCATAACTGGAAAAAATCTTAATCAATGTAGCCCACACTAGCATTTGAGTCGAGCAATAAGATAGTAAATTGCTGATATGGAGATTGGCGAGGGGTTAATAGTTTCCTTCTCATAACAGAACCGTCATTTTCATTTATCGTAACAACAACAAAGTCTTAAGACTTACTTTTAAAAAAGAAAAAGGAAAGAAAGGATATGCAAATGTATAGTATGTATACTATGAGCAGGAATGCTACCTGATTCTTCTCCTTGGTTTCTCCACCATTAGCTTTTAGATCAGCGTCCTACTTACACCATGTAAGTTAAAAATAAGAAAAGCTAAATTCATGTATGGTAATATGTAATTAGAAAAATACAGACCAGCTGGGCTTCAACTTCATCCAAATCCTCAGCTTCCCTGTGGATGAAATTAAAATTAAATTAATAAAAAAGTTATTGAGGCATACAGATTTTAGAGATCGGCAGCAGAAGTAAGCTGGAACCAAATGATTACCCATCATGAAATGCATCCCACAAAGACCATACTCCAAATCCCAAGAACAGCAGTGTTGTAATATGATGGGTCCATTTGCGCGACACCTGTGGAGAATATGTATGAACTTTTAAATTTTGTGCAAATAAAACTGAGATAATTAAAAGCAGAGTATGAAGTGCTTTGTACAGTAACCAAGGTAGTGAAATTCAACGGAGCTGTAATGATAGACTGCTAGATCATAACAATAGTGAACTCAAATAAACCAGAATACATGTTCTTCATCTGATTAACTCTAAATGCACTCGATACATATCTAACGCATGACAAGATCCTCTATTTGTTTGTACGAATTATGACATACCAACATAAATAATGGATGCATAAGTTAACTTGGATACATTGCAAGTTTTTACCATTATTTTCAGATTTCACTTAGCAATATACACCACGTGCTATTTTTTGAGAGGTACATACAGCTTATCACATTTGATAGACAGTAAGAAAGCAAGATGACTAATCTAGTTGCCCGCGACTGATCACTAGCATGAGGCACAGACCTTGAGATAAATTATAGCAGCAGTGTTTTTGTTATCATACATAATGCCTCTGTTATCCAGACTAGTAGGATGTACAAACTATTTCTATAAGAACATGATAAATATATATATTTCAAGTTCTGCTTATGACTTTATATAAAAAATGATAGCGCAAGTGAGATACAAG
This sequence comes from Solanum stenotomum, assembly GCF_019186545.1. Lineage (NCBI taxonomy): Eukaryota > Viridiplantae > Streptophyta > Magnoliopsida > Solanales > Solanaceae > Solanum > Solanum stenotomum. The sequence continues at coordinate 52,800,485 of NC_064287.1, read as the reverse complement.
ATTACCAGTTCATCACCAATGTACTCAAAGGGATTGCAATTAGATGAAACATACCAAATTGGGAGCAGCCCAACCAACAACGGCAGACAGAATGGTCATTACCTACAGCCACCAACATTTCAAGGGAGACTGTTATCACCCACAATATAAAGAAGGAAACGTCAAATAATGGAAAAACTGGTGAAGGAAAGGTGTATGCAGTCTTACAATTAAAGCCCCAAGGCAGCCTGACAAGACGAGTCTCCTAGGATGACGCATCGCCAAGATCTTAAAATGAAAGAAAATTTGTGAAAAACTTTTCAGAGAATATTCTGAAAAACATAAGAAACATAGGTGCTTAAGATGAGGACATCAGAATAAATTAGAATTCTAACATATAACCAAAACCTTTTAGTGAACAAAGCAGCAGCTAAATGATTAGATGTCCAAATCAAAGAGGTACTAATCTGAAAGTTCAGCGATATGGAACTCAACATATTGCAAGAGAAGTGATGAACCACAAGTTAAGTCTCACAGTTAACAACACTAGTTTGTGTTATATGATTCTGTCTTTCTATTAAAGGATAAAGAAGCATTACAATGAGCTGCACATTCAGGAAATGCAATATTATGGCCTTCATCATCATTGGTAGACTTTTTCATTTCTAATTAATAGTTGCTGGTTTAGTTTATGCGCAACTTAAGTAAGTAATGCTACAGCCATAGCTCTAAGTTGAATACTAGTCTAAGCTCGAACAGAGCCAAACTAATAAGGTCCAGCAGCAAGCAAAATAATACAACTTTTTGGTATACAAAAATCGCATAGAATTGGGTGAAGATGAAAATTGTAACAGGACTGAAAGAGTATCTTCTGCTGATGTACAAAAGCGATGAACTGAGCAGACTTTTTGGGAGTGTGTGATGGTCAGTAAGGATACAAATAAGAAGTATATCTTCTTCTGCTTTTGGCATTTGTTCTTCTGAAGTGGAATTACTTTTTGCAATTAATAATTGTTATCTACAAACTAAAAGAATAATTGGGAGAAGAATAACACAGCATATTAGAATTTGTCCTCATTCCATTGTACTGTTTAGAATCCCATTGCCAGTCAGCTATAAGAATCTCAGGTTCCAAAATATAAATAAAGATAATAGGCTACCTGATACACCCACTTTAAATACTGCTAATATAGAAACAATATCAAAAGGAATGGAATGAAGGGTAGATAACTTAACCATGCAGCAATTAAGAACAGTTCTCAACAATCTCTCCACCCCAACCCAACCCTCCCCCCCCTCCCAAAAAAAAAAACTAAAATATTTAATCAAGAATAATTTTTTTTTTTTTTTTTTGATGACAAGGGAAACCCGCAGCCGCTACCCTTTGGGTGCGCACAGGGTAAAACCCCCGCTCCTATGCAATAGCTCGCAAACCACATAGGAGAGGTAACCCGCACTAGGCAAGCCTGGTGCGACGAGCTCGACCCAGAAGGCAAACCCCTTGCTTTCGCTGGCAAGGGGTTTCGAACTTGAGACCTCCAACATGGAAGTCCCAAGCTCAAACCACTGGGCCACCCCGAAGGGTAACCAAGAATAAATTTAAAAAGACCACAATAAGAGACGAAGCAATCACTGGGAGTTACTAAAACCAAAGAACCTAAAAAGTTTCTACCTTTGCAAAGTATTAACAGAAACGCTCTGCTATTCACTTGGATATTAGGTGAGTTGAGCAGTTAACACAACTTATTAAGTAATATCTAAAACTCAGAATCAAAAACAGCAGCAATTCAATCCAGCTTCTGAACTAGTTTGAGCTTAAATATTAACCTGACCAAAAAGACTTCCTTTCTGGCATATACAAACTCTGTGATTTACTCATCAAATAAAACAAAATAATAACTCCATGATTCGTCTTGCATAGATCAAACCTTAAACTGCATTCAATTTTAACTCACTCTTGAGCTCCCAGCTACCATCCATAATCACACACATATTCAATTAATCAATCTGTTAGGCCTCAATCTCAAACGAATTGAGTTTGGCAATACAAATCCTCTATTCCACCACATTTTATTCAAAGTAACGCTAATTAATCATTCTTTTAATACAAATAAGAATTCTCTTAATCAACTCTCCAAAAAACTACAACTAGCAGTCAAAACAAACACAAAAATCCAGCTCATTTCCAATAACCGTGGTGTCCAAGTTAGCTACCACACACCTCAACCTAATTCTACTGGTACCTACTACCTCCCAGCGGCACAACACACCACAGGTATCGAATAATTCTATCCACCAAACATAATTCCAATTTAATCACAATAAATCTAATACAAACTCACCGCAGCGGCGAAGAAAGTCTTGTCTCCGATCTCAGACAGCACTGTCATCGCCAGAGACTTCGTAAACCCCTAATAAATCCCCGAAAAAATTAAAAACAAATCAAATTGATTTACTCAAAGCATATATAAATATAAATGCATACAATAACAGCGAAAGAGGAGAAGAAAGGATTACCTGCGCCACTGAAAGACTCATTTTCAATTGCTCTTCGAAGTCAAGCTTGAGAGAGCAATTTATATATATAGTGGAGAATATTGAAGGGGGATCGACTTCTTCGAGGTCTCTCTCAGTTGAAAAATGGCGAGGCGCGTGGTATTAATGGTATATAAGAAAGGGTTTTTCAGGGATGTGAAAGTGACATGGCAGGATACGTATCAAATTCTCTATGGAATCTCTAATATTATTTGGTATTCAATATGGTATTTTTATAAATTGATATTCTATATGGTATTTAATATTTATTAAAAAAAATTATTGAAATATTGAATATTGTATGTTATTCATATAATTTCTATTGATTATACTAATATTGATAAATATATAAGTTAGGATTAGTATAAAATTAATTGTTTAGTGATTAAAATTGTGACATTATATTATGATTAAATATTTTTTTATGTAATTGATTATAACAACAATAGTATATTCAATGGAATATCACAAATGGGTTTTGGAGAGGGTAGAGTGGATGTATATCTTATCACTATTCAGTGAGGAGTGAGGACAAAGAGGTTGTTTTCAAAAGACTATTGGCTCAAGTGCAACAAATCTAAGTAAAAAGAAGAAAAAATAGTGAAGGGATCACAACAACTAATAAGGAAAACATTGCAGAGCCCATGCGAAATGAATAATAGTAAACAAAATAATGTGATGATCGAAACACAATAAAAATAGCATATGATAATAAATATTAAAAGCAAGAATTACATGAATACGACTAGTACTACCACACACCTGAACAAGGATAAACCTTCGAGCAGCAAAATAACACTCCACTACCTCCTAACCTTTTATCTTGATACGCGACCTCCATACCTTCCTATCTAAAGTCGTGTCTTAGGTAATATGAAGTTGAGTCATGTCATGTCTAATCATCTCTCCCCATTACTTTTTCGGCTTATTTCTACCTTTCCTCGTACCCCTATGTCCAATCTTTCGCACCTCTTCACTGGAGGTTTTGTGTATCTCCTCTTTACATGGTCAAACCATCTCAGTCTCAATTCCCTCGTCTTTTCTTGTCAGCCACAAAGGTCATTCTCACCTTATCTCGAATATCCTCATTCTTAATCCTTATTGCTCCTAGTATCCCCATTTTTATATAATTGATTAATGAAGAAAATAATTTATACTTTGTTTTAAATATTTTTACATATCTGGTGTATTAGTATGATAGAATTCAGATATTTCTTTAAAAAAAAAAAATCTTAATTCTCTTTTATATGGATATATGTAAATCAAAATAGAATAAACTATAATTACTTATTTATCATATTGTAAAGTGTCAGAATCAAACTTAATAATATTAAATCATATCGAATTAATTTGACATATATATTCAAATATTAAAAATTTCAATATCGTATCATACCATGCTGACCCCGAGAAGTGAACTAGTGTGATTGGATGAAGCTAAAAATATGAATATTTCCACACGCGCATTAAATTACGTGAAGTTTCTTAAGTATATAAATACATTATTATTATTATTTTTGTAGGAATTTAGGGAAATTTCCTTCGATTTTGTACTGTCAATTCATGTACTTGATAACTCACAAATTTGTGAACAAAATGCCAAATCTCAAGAAGCTTCGTGGTGTTATAATTGTTGTTTGATTGCGTTTATATAAGTTCCATTAGATATTTGTCATATTTGTTTTTTTCTACGCACATTAAAATATAACTTTTTCTTATTCAAATAGTAACAAATTAGGTGGAGCAAGATCAGAAATAATGAACTCTTTTAATAATAAATGAATCTATTTTTATAAATCTTGAACTTTTGCAAAGAACAAAGTTATCATTTTTAATATATTTTGGAAAATACATCATACATAATAAATTGGTGGTCCAATAATTTCATTATTTCACGTTTTTCGTTGTTTTATTTTATTTTTCTTACGAAAAGTCAAAGGATAGTGCAAGCATCATGTTTTCTAAACAATTAGAAAATAATTAGTACTCCTGATTTGTTATAAATTGTTTGGTTTGATTTGTAATAAGATCAAATTGATTAATGTTTAGTGATTTCGAATATATATTTTTTATTATATTTAAAAAATAATATATACATCTGTAAACCTAAATAAAAATATAATAGCTAAATAATTTAAAATATTTTTACAATTAAAAAATATTATATTGTCAAAAATAGTAACTAAACAAAAAAAACTTAAGTGGAGGAAGAATATTGTATGATAACTTGTAACGTGTTGAACATACGTACTACTATTAATTAATTTCAATTAAGCTCCAACAAATAAGAGATAGAAAACAACAAACAAAACAGACAAATTAAGCTTTAACAAAACTTAATTATGCCAAAAAGAAAATATTCCCTTTTGGGTTTGCTAACATGTTAATACTAAACATTTTAATGGTCATCTCAATTTATAATCGAGGTCCATTTCTTAGGGCAGTGTTCTTGATAACATTTTTTCAGTTTCTGGAGACTCGAACTCGAAAATTACAATTAAGAATGAAGAATCTCAATCATCTCCACTACCATCCATGTTGATAGCTCTATCAAGAATCAGGGCTAAGACTTGATCTATTGTAATGATATATGTATAATTATCCATCAACACTAATTAACAACTTAAATTATAGTTGTATTAATCAATAATAGTAATCCCTATCGATGATTTTAAAAATAGATACGAAGCAAGTGTTATGGAAAGATTTTTTAAAAAACTCCTTATGAGTTCTTATCCTTTTAATTTTACTCTATTGATGACTCAGGCTCACAATCTTAGAGTTGCGGGTAGAAGGTGCTTACGACTTTACCATCTAAGCAATCACCTCTTGTTTTATGGAAGGGTTTTTGTTGATTTCAAATGTATTTTATGTTAACATATATATTTGTCACCATCTATAAACTTTCAAAATATGGCTAAGGGAATTGTTAATAATTAGCAATAATATTAATTATATGGTGTTTACTTGTTCAAGTTTCTAACCCCATTCAAAATATGGCTAAGGGAATCGTTAATAATTAGCAATAATATTAATTATATGGTGTTTACTTGTTCAAGTTTCTAACCCCATTCAAAATATGGCTAAGGAAATTGCTAATAATTAGCAATAATATTAATTATATGGTGTTTACTTGTTCAAGTTTCTAACCCCATTTGAAATGGTTTTGTTCCATTAAAGTGAAAATCATTAGTTAAACAATATCAATTGTGTATGGATAAAATTGTCTCAATCGTAGTCTAGTCAAAAAGACATTGTAATTATCTTTGAAATTTAGTAAAAAGTTTCAATGATTATTTTTGAAACACTTGTAATTTTTTAATTAAATTAATTGTGTTGTCTCGATCAATAATTATAATTTTCAGTAAAAATATATCAAATAGGTAATTATGTTACATTAACTATATCTTGAATAATAAAAATTATTGTTGCAAATCTGAATCTTGAATTTGAAGCTTAGTTATTAGTGCTTCATGAAAACGTCATTTTAAAATTTAAAACTCATAAACTTAAAATTACTCCCTCTGTTCGATAATAGTTGTCCGAACCATTAGGAAGGTCACTCAAATGAAGGAGTGACTGCTTACGCCGAGACCTCTTAACCCTAGCTTAGATGTTTCAACCTAACATTGCGGTCACCTATTTTTCTACCTTGACTTGTTAGAATTCAAATTCATTAAACTATTCAACTTTCAAATTTCCACCTAGTGTTTTTTTATTAAATTATATTTTCAATCAATAATTTACTTGTCTTCTTCAGTATCATTACTAGAATAGCTTAATCAAATTAAAATTTTAAAATCTATACTAGATCAAATATCGTTATATAAAATGATTCGACGATAAATAATTTATGAAAAAATTATCTAACTATACAACTTATTTTATCATATCCTCTAAAATTTTCTATCATTTAAAAAAATTATAAAAATCCCTACTCTCCTATTCTTGGATACATCACTTTACGCGATGTATCAACCGGATACATCACTTTACATGATGTATCTATTGGATACATCATTTCGTGTGATGTATCGGAGTGTACGCGATGTATCAGGACATTGAGTGATGTATCCAAAACTGAGACGCGATGTATCAGGACGTATCCGAAGGAACACGATGTCTCGGGACGTTTTGGGATGTATCCGGATTCCACCAAATTTAAGCGATTTTTGTAATTTTTAAAAAAGTAGTAATATAATGTAGTTAACTCTTAACACTATGAGATTTGTGTAAAATTCTCATAATTTATTGCCACGAGGAACTTCTCATTTTCTATGTCCATGATGGACCTTAAAATTAAGTCTCTATCCTTTATGGGCTGCTGGCCCTTTCTAATGTCAAATAGATTTGGCCCAATATTAAAATTTTCAAGATCGGCCCAATTGTTATAACCATTTGGTCCTTCATTTAGAGCCCGTTGGGATTGGCCTAAAAAAATGTAGTTTTTAAGTCAGAAAATAAAAAGTTGAACTTAAATGATTTTTAAGATAAAAAGTAAAAAGTAGAGGGAGACCTACTTTAATTTTTAACTTTTTTAAATTCATTTTAAACTTATCTTAAGTTATTTTTTTACCTTGTTAAATACTTTCAAAAGCTAAAAATGACTTAAAAGTATGTTTGACCAACTTTTAAGTCAATCCAAACAGGTTCTTAGTTTACCATACTGAAATGATACCAAATAGGCCTCAAGGTTGGATAAATCGACGGGTAAAATTCACAAATCACCACTTTTAGTCTTTATAATTGAAAAATAATCATAATCGTGAAATTACAAATTCTACAAGTTAAGCTCCAAAATTGGTTATGGAGTTTTATTTGTAAAATTTGAAACTCCATTATTGTGATTACCTTTCAAAGATAATGCTGAAAAGTGTTCAATTAACTCTGTTTCTACCAAATCAACATCAAAAGTAGACTCATTTTAGCATTTCAAAGAGCCATTTTGGCAATAAAGTAGGAGGCCCTATAATATAAGAGAGAGCATAGGCCTAAGTGCCACAAATAGCAATTTACAACTATTTAAGTGTGCATAAAAAATTGCAAGTTTACACTTTGGAACAACTTCAAACACATATTGTTAGAGTATTTTTGTTTGAACTTCAGCATTTGTGGATGAATTCTTATTCAATAATTATTGTTTTCCTACACTTCTAATTGTCTTGGCTATTTCTAATGACTACTAACTTGAGCATTGGAACAAATATTGTGTGTTTGAACACTAAGGGGTGTGATGATAATTATAGTACAAATTTCTCACTCTTAATTAAAAGTTTCAAGTTTGAATTCGTACAATAGGTAGAGTAATTTTTAGATAGAATAGATAATTGATCTTAAGAAGATCACTATTGTTTATTCCAGAATAGCTTATATGAATCAGATGGCTATTGATATGCTTAGTTGGACGATAAATAGGGGTGTTGATAAAGGCATAAGCGGAGGCTATCAGAGTTATTTACATCTATTTTTCGATTGAAAGAAGAAAAAAGACACTCTAATACTAATATGTTAATAGAGAGAGTCATGCTTGAAACTAAAATTCTAATAACCAATATCTATTGAAAGATAATGACAATAATGATAGTTAGTAGTAGTAATAAAGTTACTTAGCATCTCTTTTTCAAGTGCAATCCTTAAAAGAGTTTAAAGCCTCGTGAACTTACTTTTTTCTAATTATATATCTTATCTTATTAACAAAGAAAAGAGCAAAAGGGACCAAAGTGTGTATTTTTTTCATCTGGTGTTTGAAGTCTACATTGGAGCTTTCACTAAATTCAGATCACGCATTATAAGATCTGTTTAGGAATAACGCTTTCAACATAATTTTCTCCATACTTAGAATTTAAACTCGAAACTTGTACTTAAGATTGAAATAGTCTCATCACTGCACTACAATCCGTATGTGTGTACCAAAGTGCTACTTATATATAAGAAACAAAACCCCAAAGATTCTTGGGAACATTGACAGATGGGATTTACCTTTACTTCTTTAAATCTAATCAAATACTTTAAGTACGTTGAATGAAGGAATTTTGGTAGCTTTATCTTTTTTGAATATTTTTAAAAGAAAAAAAGAAATAATGAGACGATATCCACATTAAAATTTGATTAAATTTAAATTTATACAATTTATTTCTCGGGTAACACTTTCAATAGAATTTATTTTATTTCGAATGATTCAAATTTGAGATCTTTAATTGAGGTGGAAGGATCCCAAACAATTTCATCACAACATAACCATGTTGTAGATAGGAAACACTTGAAAAAAAAGGGAAGAATATCTGATTTCACGGATCAATTTCAAACTATTGATAGAGTTTTTTACGAAAATAAGCTATTGTGAGAACGCAAGAGTGCAACACAAAACTAAAAAGTTATCGAGGATAATGTTATGCACTAAATAGCAAAAAAAATCATTATCAATCTAATTTAGTGACCAATTAATAATGAATTTTTACAAATCCTACTAGATACGAAGTATCGAATTATATATTGTACAAGTCTATAGACATATAAAATCATCTTTCAATATCAAAGTTTAAAGTTAAACAAAATTTTGATTTTTCACACAAATTTGGAGAGACACTTTTTTTTATTATATTATTTTTAAATGTCAAAGTGGTTACTATTGTCAAAAAAATTCTCCTCCAATCACGTCTATTTTTACTTTTTTACTTTTGTGATGAATGATGATGACAAAAAGAGACCAATAGAGATATTTTAATGTGTGCTCATGCCTCATTATTTTTAATAAGTTTTACTAACATTATATTATATGATTGTGTATGTAAATGCTAATACAATCTTATGAAGGAAGACATGAAAAAAAAAAACTCACGTCAAAAAAGTTAGTATCACTTCAAGTCTTTTTGACCAATCATCAAACAACATAAAATTAGTTAGACAATCAAAATCATTATTCACATTGACAAAATTATTATAGTATATCAATTATCATTTTAAAGTCTAAATAGAGCCTAACTCACATCATTTCTACACTTTTTTAGGTGCACACAAATCATTGTTTGGTTTACCAACAAAAGGACTTTCATCTATTTGTTACACCTGCTTTAAAATTTCGATTAATTTAAATTTGTATCACATAAAGTCTATTAAATAACATAATGACGACTAATTTATGCAAAATGCCACTTTTTGGCCCTATTTATGTTTAGTTCCTTTTTTAAAAAATTAAGTAAATATAAGCCTTAGAAATTATCTTTTCGGATAGTGTTAGATTCAAGTCTAATTTGCTCATATATTTTTCTAACCTACATATAAAATATTAAATTGTCTTCTAATGTTTGTAATAACTTGTAAAATTTAACACTGTCATCTAACAATTCTTTTATAGGATTTGAAGTTTGATCAAGAGAAATTCTTAGACAGTGACACAAAAGTCCATATGTTACAAGAAAAAAAAACCATTTACTAAATAATTATATCCTAACAAAAAATTTCTGAATCAAAATTTCTTCTTCGCATTTTTTCATTTCTAAAACTCGAACCCGAGACATCCCATGTGTGTGGTAATAACAAAAGGCCTTTGCTTCACCTTCACCACATCTTTGATAATTGCCATCATTCCAATGCACCATCTTTTGACCTCCTAAATCTCCTACATCTTGGCCCCATTTCATTCATCAATCCGCCTTAATATGCTCAACTAAATCAAACCAACCCCCCTAGCCAAAATCATAATAATCAAATAAAATAACCTAATTCTAATACTAATGTCATCCCCTTTTGGTGGAGTGAAGGGTGGGGAAATTGTTATAACCTTTTTATCAGCTACAATATTGCCTAGTCAACTTGTTTAACATGGTTATTTAGAAGAAATTTCAACTTACAGAATTCAAACAAGTAATATTGCTAATTTGCTAATTTTGATTGCTAAGTTAAGCATATGATTAGCTGAAACCGTTTAACTCTTATTGAAGAACACGTGGCCGGATGTGAAAGGTTTTAGTTAGCGATCAACCGAAGCTGATAGCTACAACTCAAACCTTATATATGTGTTAAAAATTTCACTAACGAAACTTCAACGCACTAATTGAGCTAGCTAGAGCAGAAAAAACTCCAATTAAAGTAAGGACAATTATAAACACAAAAAGGTTATACTAATACCAACTGACAATAAGGAATCAATTTCTTACTATTTACCTATTGATCCATAAAAGCGAGTACCGCAAATATAGGAATTCACTCTAGAACACCACTCTTGATTTCTTTTTAACTAGAAGAAAGTTGCTCAAAATTTTAACTAAATGATTTAACCCCACTCACTAATCATGTCTTATAATTTAAGTAAGTTACTCAAAAAATACAAGACATGATTAGTGAGTGGGGTTAAGCCACTATCTAATTAATGGTCAATAAAGGTTCACAAGCTATGGTAACAACTACCAAAGTACAATGCATTAATTTCTTTGATTAAACTCCTTTAGATTCTTCTTTAAATTCAACACACCATAAAACATGCAATGAAAAAGTTTTCTCCATTAATTATGCTTATAAAGAACAACATTAATTGAAATATTAAAACCCCCTATTCAAAGCTTGTTTTCTCCTCATTGTCCATTCTTTGTCTCCTCCAATAAGTCCAACGTGACCTTTTTAAAGTCTATTTTTATTCTCCGTCCAATTTTTTATTGAAATTTGATTAAATTTGAATTTATATATATATATATATATATATATCCACTATAAAACGTTTGTTAATAAATTAAAAACAACATCATATTCAAAAGTTTAAAATCGAAATCTCTTATTTGAAATAAAAGAACACTTGCCACTAGATTGCGACCCTTTTTTCGTTGAAAACTAAAATACAACTTCTATGTATTCTATTCATTTCAAATACACATCATGTTATGCTTTTCGACCGTCAAGCCATTTAAATTTCAATCAATATTTTAAAATGTATTTATTTCAAAATAAGCTTTCGATAAGTGAATTGTAACAACTATTTTGGGACGGGAGAAACTAATTATCTACCACCATATATTTTCTCTTTGAACTCTGTAATATATAAATCCAAGCTCAGTCTTCATCAGTATCACAGTCGCACTCTGTTTTTTTCTTCTTCCAAGTCCTTCAACAATGGCGACTTCCATTTTCTTCTTTGTTCTGTTATTCACCACAGTTCTTTCACGAACAACTCCAGATAATGCCTCAAGAACAAAAATCCTCGACGTTTCTTCCTCCATTCAGAAAACCCATAATCCGTTCTCACTTGATTCGTCTCTGAATTCTCTGAAACATGAAGAAAATCAAATTTCTTCATCATTGCTGAGTTTTCAACTGCATTCTCGAGTAGCAGTTCGTGGGACTTCACATAAGGACTACAATTCATTGATGCTAGCTCGACTTGAACGTGACTCAGCTCGAGCTAAATCACTTCAAACTCGTGTAGATCTGGTTGTACAAGGAATTGGAAAATCGGATCTCAAACCGATGGAAACTGAGTTTCGAGAGATTCAAGCTGAGGAAATTGAAGGACCAATTATCTCCGGGACTAGTCAAGGAAGCGGTGAGTATTTCTCACGCATCGGAATCGGTCATCCGCCGAGTCAAGTTTATATGGTGTTAGATACCGGAAGTGATGTTAACTGGGTTCAATGTTCTCCTTGTGCTGATTGTTACCAACAAGCTGATCCAATTTTTGAACCTGCTTTGTCTTCGACGTTCTCTCCGCTCACTTGTGAAACGCAACAGTGTAAATCGCTTGATGTTTCTGAATGTAGGAATGATACTTGTTTATACGAAGTATCTTACGGAGATGGCTCGTATACAGTTGGAGATTTTGTGACGGAGAGTATCACATTTTCCGGTTCGTCTTCCGTTGAGAATGTAGCTATCGGCTGTGGACATAATAACGAAGGTTTATTCGTCGGAGCAGCAGGATTATTAGGTCTCGGCGGCGGCGCTTTATCATTTCCTTCACAGATAAATGCATCTTCCTTCTCATACTGCTTAGTCGACCGTGACTCCGACTCTACCTCAACTCTCGATTTCGGCGGCGCAACTCCGCCGAACGCCGTCACAGCTCCGATAATCAAAAACTCAAAACTCGACACATTCTACTACGTAGACTTAACCGGAATCAGCGTCGCCGGGAACATGCTTTCAGTTAATCCATCAGATTTCGAAATAGCCGACAACGGCGACGGCGGAGTAATCGTCGATTCAGGTACGGCGGTGACGAGATTGAAGACGGACGTGTACAACACGCTCCGTGATGAGTTCGTGAAAGGGACGAGACACCTGCCGTCAACTAACGGCGTTGCGTTATTTGACACGTGTTATGATTTGAAATCGATGAAAAGCGTTGAGGTACCAACGGTGTCGTTTCATTTTTCTAACGGGAATGAATTAGCTTTACCGGCTAAGAATTACCTGATACCTGTTGATTCATCGAGTACATTTTGTTTTGCCTTCGCTCCATCGTCGTCGTCGCTATCGATAATCGGTAACGTTCAACAGCAAGGGACACGTGTCAGTTTCGACCTGGTAAATTCTCTCATTGGATTCTCATCCAATCAATGCTAGTAGTAAAATTGTTTACTTCCCGTTTTACCCCTCAGTTAGGAAGTTATTTTCAATTTTGGTCAGGGCCTACTTAAAATAACTGTAACGTGATGAAGTGGGACCTGGTTCAGTATGCGTGTGTGTGTGTTATTATTGCAATTTCAGTATGTTTTTTTGTATAGTAATTTATTGATAGTGTGAGGGGTATTATGGGCAAACCATTGGAAAAACAATTGGAGTTGTTACGTACGGGTAGCAAAATTAGCCTATTAGGTGATTGACTCTCTGGGTTATCGGCTCAGTTCATTTTGATTCAGGTCATGTTGGACACGTGGTAATTGATTAATTCGATTATTGGCTCAGTTCATTTTGATTCGGGTCATACTGGACATGTGGCTAAGTGAATGACTTTTAAAGAAATTTTATGCTATTACAATGTTGGGTTTATATAACTTTTTTTTTCCTTTTAAGTTGGTGCTTTGTGTTTTCTTTCTCATTTCAATGAGAAATTCAACTAAGATATCTCATGCATCTCTTCGTATTTATTTTTTAAAAAATAACCTAATAGGTCTCTAGTTCTTTTATGTGATTCATCCTTGTTGGCTTGCTCTCTATCGGTCTACCACATTTTTTTATTTTTATTTTTCCTTGAATGATAGTTCATAATAGAAGGAAAGATATAAAATATCTACATCCAAGGACATATAAAATATATATATATATTATTTTTTAAAAAGGTGAAGCAAAATTTGACTTGAACTTAGCACCCTTATGAATAATACTTTTAATCAAATCAGACAGATAATAGTCTCTACAGACATAAATAGTACATTTTTTTAGTATAAATAAAAGCTTCTAGAATTTGTTGTTATATGCATGTTCCGGTCATAACACGTCTAGTATGATACTATTGGCATAATGCATAAACCTGATCCTTAATTTAACGTTAATGGATATCTATGATTTTTAACTTTGGGTGTAGACAAACAGACACTTAAACTTGAATTAATTGACACATCGTTCTACATGGCACCATACATGGCAATTTTGTGTCCTACGTGTATTATGACATGTGTGTCTACTTGTTCAATTTTATACAAATTTAAATGTTTACTTGTGCACATTCAAAGTTAGAAGAAATAGTTGTCCGTTGAAGTCAAGTTAATGGTCATGTTTATGTATTATGTCAATACTATACTGCTCCTTCCCCTTCAATTTATATACTCGTACTTTTTACCGATCTTTATTTATTCACATCTAATTTAACATATACTTCAAATAAATTTTCGACTTCATTACTAATTTAAATTCAACAGGTTCAATAGTAAAACTTTAACATCTTTGACGACTTATAATTCTTGTTCTATAAAATAAATGTATTAGTTACTAATATTTTTTTATCAGTTACGAAGCTATATAGTATATCATTTGATGAGGATAACATAACTGATACCTTAAAATTAATTATTGACATAACAGGATGGTATTTTATCGTGCTTTATGATTCTAATACAACGTATCTATAATTAGAATGAATTTATTGAACCATTACTATTGCATTCTTGAATGGTCAATCTTACTAAATTTAAATTTTGAAATTAACTCTTTACGAAAAGAGTAAAACTTTATCTCATTAAAGTTTGTGGTACAAAAGTCATGTAAAAAGAAAAAAAATGCTACACCTTTTGTTTTTTCCCTTTGGACCAAACAGAGAAGCTAGAAAGAAGAATTCTTTTTTTACCTTATTATAAGAGGGAACCATTTTCATTTTCCACTTAAACCAAACATAGGACAAGTCAAAGTATTGAAAAAATCAAACATTACCGATAAAAACAGTGGTAAAATAGTAAGTACTTTTTTTTTTTTTAATGAGAGATTTCAAATACAATTTCTGGTAGGTCCAAAATTATATTTACAGCGCTTTATAACCTCTTAATAAGAGATTTTTCACTATAAAACTGATTTAATCATGCCAATATAAATAACTAACATCGAATGAAAATCTATTTTTTTTAGAATACTAAAGAGTAGCTAGGACGATTTAATTAGAGTATAAAGTCCCTATATATTATATAATAGGATGTAGTGTTGCTATCAATCTAATTCCCTCACACTACAAACTTTTATTAATTGGATCATAAATTAGAATAATTTAAAGAAGAACATGAACCTTTTTTACATCAAAGAATTGGAGAAAAAAACTCTATAAAACTTCAAAGTACATTTGGGGCAAGTAAGTATTCTTACTTTAATTTTAAACTGTAAAAACAAATTGATTGATTTAATATAAATATTTATTAAGTCGTTGTCATCATATCTTATCCTATGAAAATGAACCATAACCACCATATATGCGACCAAAATAATAATACTATAAAAATGATTGCTGTCCTGTCCATCTTATTATTGGCTTTATTAGGGAAAAGAAAACACAATTTTATCAACCTAATGTTGAATTTTCTTTGTTTATTCATATATTTACGTTTTCATATTTTGAATCGTCATTATAATAGTTTTTATTCTTATTATTGTAATAGTAAGAAATGCTTTACCTCTTAAAAGAATAAGAATAAATAGAGTTATGGGATAAGTTTGATTCATCTATTTCGAATTGAAAATTTAATCAATTATTATAAAGCAAATACAAAACGAGAATTAAGTTAGAAATTAGTAGAAAGTCGAGTGGTATAACATTTTGTGTTCTCTTCTCTTATTAGTGGTACTATCTAGTAATCACATAGTTTCTTTTCTTCAACGTATATTACTACTATATGTTGCGTGTTTCAATCCATTTGTCGTTTAACTCTTGTTATTTTGTTGTCGTATTTTTATGTTATAATATGTGTTTCAAATTTTTCTCTCTTTTTTCTCGAATCGAGAGTCTATTAGATTCTATTACAGAACAAGTGTAAATAGGATCTCAATACATTTTGTTCTTCTTAAACCCCACTTATAAAATCACATCGATATATTATTATTATTATTTAATTATATAAATAGTTGGTTAAAATAGAAAATAAATATCAAATAATACAACACCTTCGCCACTTATTGAGAGTAAAATAAGTAGTAAACGAACAAAAGGAAAAAGGTTCTTTGGTCCCAATAATTTAGATTTAATATTTTAATCATTAAAATTTTTAAAAGATTATCCAACGAAGAAACGTTGGCATTTTGCAAAAATATTCCCATTTTTTCCTTATCGTTATCCGCTACTCATATAAAAGTCCATTAAATTTAAATTTACGGCGAAAATCAATCTCATATAGTCATATTAAAAAGACATTTCATATCGAGAATATTTACCGCTCCACCATAATAGTGTTTGTATTTCCCATTTTGTTAACCGTTACCTATCAGTTTCATTTCTAATAACCCATATGTAACTAGTCAATTTTCATAATTCCTAAATTAAACTTCCATTGACTCTTATCCTCTTTAATTCTCAATTAACTTAATTTTAATTTATAAACTAAATCTTTTTCTCTATGAAGAATTTATACCACCAATGTTACTTCTTCTCTCTGTTATAGTCGTCCAGATCAACGAATTTTCTCCATGAATGATTCTCAGTTTTATTCACTTTCGTCCTCCTCATGCGACGGCTCCGGTTCTCCCTCCGGCGCTGCTCCGGCGCCGGTAAACATTTCACTACTTGCTCTTTTTTTCTTCAATTTTTGTAATTAACTATTGATTGTTTATTAGTGTAATTTTATGCTTATTTGTGTGAATATTGCGGTTGTTGTAGTTTAAATCGATGTTTAACAGTGAGCTTGTGAGGTAAATTGTGTTGAATTTACAACTTTATAAAGTATGTTTAGTTAAAATAAGACAAATTTTTTTGTTAATTAGTGTAATTTTACCGTTATTTGTGTGAATGTGTGGTTACTGTTTGTTTAATTTGATGTATTTACTAGTGTGCTTGTGGTTTTAAGTGGTTGAAGTATGTGTTGAATTTGCTAAAAAAAAGTTTGAATTTTATGTTGCGGCTGTGGATTTTTAGTGTTAGATAAATTTGTAATGTTAAATTGCTTTGATTTTGTTGAATTTATGATATTTAATTTGATACTTAATTTATTGTATTCTCATGGATATGATGGTGTTGACTGGATAAATATGTTGATTTGACTTGTTAATTACTGGTAGTGGAAGAAATTGGTGTTTGTAAAATTAGTTTAGTAGAGAAATGATCTCATGAAAAGTTTATTTTTGAATAGTTAAAAGTGAATTTAAGTTCGTGAAAGTTGTATAAAAAATTTTGGAATGGCTCAAGAATTTTGGACATTTTGGAAAGGAAGTATGTATAAATTGGGACGACGGAAATATAAAAGATTAGTGTGTTTATCAGTACTCAAGATTTTAGTACTGATTATTCATTGTTTTGTGCTTTCTATGAATGTTAAGTTGTTTGTCAATCTAAATTCATTGTTGTGCTTATGATGTCTAACTCATGTTCAAATCCTACTTTAATATTTTCTTCTCCGAGCACTAATATATTACTTAAATGAATTCAGCATCTTAAACCACACAAAAACCACCATATAAAATGGAATCAGGCAGGGAGTACCGAGTACCAACTGAGTCCTACTTGTGCTATGCAGACATTGAGAAGTTTCAGATTTTAATTATTATTTATTTGTCTATTTGACTGCAGAATATGGTGGGGAGTAGTGCGAGTGGAGATGATATTAGATCTCGACCACTCACTTCACAAGTTTCACGGCATTGGCGAGATGTGTTTTGGATGGGGGTATTCATGCTGCATCTAGTGTTGATAGGTGTGGCACTTGCGGTATTGGGATTTAACAGGTTCAGGGAAAAGGATAGGCTCAAAATTGATAGGTTCACGAAGATGATCCTTGAGAATCAGCCTGGTTTGACCGAAGATTTTTGGCCTTTCTATACCGTAGCTGGTACAGTGGGAACAGTTCTGGCATGGGCTTGGTTGGTTTTGCTTGGTTCAAGTGCTAGTAACATGATGAAGTTATCGGTTCACATCTTGACAACATATCTTGCTGTGATCAGTGTGCTGTGTTTCTGGCAGAAACAATTTTTCTGGGGTGTTGCATTTGCTGTTGGTGCAGCATTGCAGTTTTTGTACGTAATATCAGTCATAGACAGGTATAGCTGAAAAGGATCATGATTTTTAAAAAATAAGAAAACAGAAAAGAATCTTGCTTTTATATGTTTATCGGTTTCTATCTGAGTTCAATTCTCTTTTACAAGATATTTAATCTTTATCCATCTGTTGGCCTAGTATTTTGTTTTTATTTCTTAATGAATATGCAACCTGTTACCCAAATTCTCCTTTCTGGAAAGTCAGCTTGGAGAAAGTTGTGTTGTTAGTGAGATTGTATAAAGTGAGAATTTTTCTAATATTTGCTTTGTAATTTACATGTCTGTCTTCTGCTGGAGCATCATCAGATTAACTTTCTTGAAAGAAATCTTATCTGGAGTCAGCCCTGTCATCCTGATTTCAAATGAAACAGGTTTCAAAGTCTATACTAATACAGCAATCATGAAGTTCTTAGGATAGAAAGTCATCCTGCCATTTGTAAGGAGGTTGCTCTCCCTGATTATAAGAATTTGGGGTAGTTTTACGGATAGTTACTAAACTTTCACTTTATTGTGCCAAAGAAAAGTCAACTCAACTTTGTCTAAGTATAATAAAAAATGTTTCGTTTGTTTCCTTCTAATGGCTTTTAGTGTTATACTGTACTTAGGATATGTTGAATGGCTTTATTGTTACAAAAAGTAGTTTAGTAATTTTTGTGACATTTTGGTAAAGTTGAGTAACTTTCGTTACCGAAAAATAGTTCAGTAATTTTGGTACTATAAACTGAAAGTTGATTGACCATCCATGAGATTGACCCTTAATTAAGAAGTCTGAAGGAGACCTAGAAGTAAAAGAATTTAGTATTCGATTCCTTTACTTCATATTTCCTCTTAGTAACTTCTAGGATATAGTTTAGATTGACATTGAAAAACTTTATGGGTTTGACCTGAGGCAAATAAAAGCCTATCATAAGTGGAAGAATCCTCCAAGTTTTGAGCCATACAACATTGGCCCTTGAAGATTCTCAGTTATCAAACAAAAATTGATGGCCTCATAAGCTCTAAACACAAAGCTATGGAGAGGTTTGTGTAAATTTTTTCGTAACTCTGGAACCGTAGTGTATAAAGAGGAGATTAAAGCTCAGAAAGCATATAAATAGATAGGTCGAGATAATCTTTACCAAATAAGGAACTGTTGTATAAGTTTCAGTTTTGTGAAAATATTTCTTTTCCCAATTTCGCAGACTTCCATTTACCATGTTGGTTTTACAAAGAAGTGTGAAGATGGTGTGCAGCCTTCCTGAAGTTATAGGAGTTTCATGTGCATTCATGCTGGTCATGCTTTCATGGCTAGTTCTTTGGTCTTTTGGAGTAGCTGGTGTTGTAGCACTTAGTATCGGCGATGGTGGTCGCTGGTGGCTTCTTGTGGTGAGCTGGCAAGTTTTTGCTCTTTATTTAATCTGGTTTTAGGGTTTAGTCTCTATCAAGTATATATTGGTTATTTTGCCAAGCACATGAGCCATCAATCACATGTGTTTTGTACAGGTATTCTGTGTGAGTTTGTTTTGGACTGGTGCAGTTCTGTGTAACATTATTCATGTAATAGTGTCGGGCATGGTGTTTCTCGTTCTCATTCATGGTGATCGGCAAGCAACCTCAATGCCTCCCAAACCATTGAAGAAATCCTTACGCTATGCTGTTACAACCTCGTTTGGAAGCATCTGCTATGGATCACTTTTTACAGCCGCTATCCGGACATTACGGTGGAAGGTTGGTCAGCCTGTTCTTGTCTAATTGTCCATTATATTAACTTCTCACATGAAGAGTAAGATTTTCTCTTACATATTGCTTAACTGCATGTATGAACAGTTTTGACTGATTAGTGGTTTCGTGCAATGCAGATTAGAGGAGTCAGATCAAAGATTGGCAAGAATGAGTGTTTGCTTTGCTGTGTCGATTTCCTCTTTCATTTGGTTGAGACCTTAGTCCGTTTCTTCAATAAGTATGCTTATGTCCAGGTAGGTTGTTAATAGTTTTAGTGCCATATTTTTGTCTATTCTTGAAGTCATGGTTGATTTTTCAATATATCTGTAAAATATGTCCCTTCTCTTCATGTGAAGGTGTTACTTCACCCTCCAACTTCTGACCACCATTCAGGGATATCTCTTGTCCAGACAACTAAACTCCAGATTCACGTAATCCCTTTTCCTCCTTGATTGTCCATCTATGCTTCCAGCTTTGGTACCCTCCATGCATAGTCACTACTTACTAAAACATGTAGTAGTTCCTTATCTACAACTAAGCAAGTTGCAGTTCAGCACCTTGCCAGTTCCCAGAAAGTAGTTTTCGGTAATTCCTTATAACATTTAAAATGAAGAAGATAACGACAATCGAATTTAACGATATACTTTAACAGACTTGGATTCACTTTTTCCAGTTGCTGAGCCATGTTTTTCAATGGGCTTCAATATAGAAAGAAGCTAAGGAATTCAATCTCTACTAATTTACTTTAGAAAATAATTTTGACCTTGTACACATAACATAATTTTCCAGCTAAGGGGATTCAAATGAACCCCCTTAACTCCGCCCCTGCTTATTCTCCTTTATATCTTACCTAGTGATACTTTCCTTTTCACTCATATTGAAAGAGACTGAGTGGAAATCCTCTCTTAATCATAGAGATCAATAGTCTCCGATTGGGTAGAGGGTAGCTGCTGCTTTGATATTGATGTCTCCAGTGAGGTTGACTTTGTTTTTTTTCTGTAGTATTCATTGTAATATCATTCATGTGAGTTATCTCCAAAGGGATGACTGAGTGGTTGAGGCACAGGGGTAATTAACCTGCAGATCCAACGTTCACTTCCTAGCTACAACACTCATCATAAGCCTATCTGCTCTAATCCTTGAGGATCAGGGCCAACACCTGTACCTGTGGATTATAGCAGGCTGCCCCGTATTAGTTGAGATGTGCGCAAATTTGCTTTGATACTGCCTTAATAAAACAACATTCATTAAGTTATAGTATTTGGTTGTTCTAGGATTTGTGAAATAGACAACATATTTTGCCAGATGTATGCCAACTCTTCATTAATCTTCTTTTCAGCGCAATGCACTTACATGTGTTCAATTTAACACATGACAAGTTAGTGATGAAATTTTGAGTATGTGCTATATTCTGGCAATTAGGTGTGTAAGTATTGCATGCATGGATAGTAATTAATCACTGGAGTAGCTAGAAAGTGTCACGGTTTAGAAGTTACAGCTCAAGTCTTTGTCCCGCTTAGGGGTGAGACAAGGATTTTAAGGAAAGATGTGATGTAAAGTGGCACATCCCTAATCAGTTATTTCTTTATGAGTAGTAATTCATGTTGGCTTTGGTCCATTGCTCCCCATAACAGATAAGAAATTATGCATTGTAGTGAATTTTTTAAAAAATTCAGCAGAAGCAGATGTCATTTTGTTAGTGAATTTGATGTCATTTCAAACATACTCCTTGCAGATTGCAGTTTATGGTAAAAACTTTAATCACTCTGCACGAGATGCGTGGGAGTTGTTCCAATCAACTGGAGTTGAAGCACTTATTGCCTATGATTGCTCAGGTGCTGTTATATTTATGGGAACTGTTGTGAGTGGGCTGGTAGCCGGAACTTGTGCAGGAATTTGGACAAGGATCAAGCATCCTGACAGAGTGATGATGGTCGGTTCCACTTCCATGTTGATGGGAATGATCTTGGTAAGTCATAGTCAGCGGCCTTACCTCTCGTATTACTTTTAGTGCTTGGCTGTGAGTGCCTTAGAAAGTTTAGTGTTTAAATGGTCCTCAAGTTCTGCAATGATCTGATGTTAAATAAAGATAAATGGAAGATCAAAGAAATAAGAATGGTGCTTAACTTTTATTTCCAAATGATAACCTTCATCAGCCTTCCTCATTTACTCCTACAAATCTACCACGTTCTTCCTTACAGGCTTATTACACACTTGCGTTCCCTCTAATGTGCTGCCAAAGTCGGAGTTCAATCTGAATATGCTTGAGCACCAATGAAATTTAACTTACTTTTACTGAGGTTTTAACACAGTAATAGGTGATACAGAGATGTTGCACCTAAGGTCACACTTATATGAACCAAATATTAATCTAGTGAAATACACATCAAATTTTATTTCGGTACACAGTTAGATACTGTTAAAGAGTCCCACATCGGATGAAAAATGATGGATGGTCTCCTTATATGGATTTGGGCAATCCTCCCGTCAAGAGCTAGCTTTTGGGTAGAGTTAGGCCTTAAGATCCATTTCTTTACAGAAACTTTGGCTGAACCTTGTGATATGTGATCAATGAATGATCTATATCATAAAACGCAATCTATTCTTTCCTGATTATTAAAGTTCTTGTTGTGGGATGTAGTACTCGACAAGATAAACAATGATTATTAGTTGCCTTTTAGATCACCACTACACACCATGGCTCTTAATCTTCCCTATTATTTATGTCACTATGATATTGGTTTTCAGGTCGGGCTGGCTACAGTTGTGGTGGAAAGCGCGGTTACATCCATATATATCTGTTACGCTGAAGATCCTGTGTTAATACAGAGATGGGATGCGGAGTTTTTCAACAAGATGTCGGAGATGCTGCACCAGCGATTACAACACAGAAGTTCACGGGCAACTCAAGTATTCACCAGCAGATTCGACAGCCAAACGCCAGAAAATTCCGTCTGAATTTCCACCACTTTTAGAACATTCATGTCTTAGCTCCTTGTCTTCATGTATTAGTATTTGATTTTGTCAATAGGTCTGTAGATTGATCTGGTCTATTTCCCATCTCAAAGGGAAGGGAAATAGAGTACTTTTGAAGTTTGTCCTCTATCTTGAGAGAGAGAGAGAACACTTCACATCCCATTTGGGAAATTGTATTTGTGTTTATAACTAATGTATCGTTTGTTTCTTTTTAAGATTAAGATGTTTGAACGTGAATACACGAGATTATTTAATATGGTGTAATAGAAATTATTTGTTTGATGAAGCACAATCTTAAAGCTAACAATGGTGGTAGACTGGTAGTCAATGATTCTCACCATGAGATAATAGGGAAGGTCGATTTGACTCGGGAGACAAAGTTAAAACACAATATTCTTTTACCCTATACTTTGAGATTCTCCTCCATACTTATCAACAAGCTTGCTCCTTAATTGGCAATTTGGTTTGGCAATTATACATCAATTAATATGAATATTGTGGTAGTAGTAAAGTTAGAAATTTCGTTAAAGGGTGTTTGCCTGTCCATCCTGAGTTATATGTGGCTATACCACTGGTGGTAAAATATGCATATTAATTATTGTTTTTTATTTAACATGCAAAGTCTAAAATGGACAAGTAAAAATGAACGGAGGCGGGATATGATACTCCCTCCGTCCCTTTTTAGTTGTCCACTTTAGAAATGGCACACAGATTAAGGCAACAATGATTAGCACAGTGAAGTTACAATTTTACCCTTATGACAACTTTTCACTTCAAAATTACAACCACTTATTTGAATTAAAGTGAAATAAATTGGAGGGAAACAACATACACTTTTACAATTTTCAAGAAGTGTAAATAAGGGTATAATAGGAAAAAATTTGTTGTCCTTTCTTGATTTGTCAAAATGGACAACTAAATAGGGACAACCAAAAAAGGAAATATGGACAAGTAAATAGGGACGGAGGGAGTATTAGTGTTTGTATCAATCAATGACACAAGACCAATCCATAGCCACAAACATCAACAATTTTGTCTAATCTATGGCCACGTAGTTATAAACAAATCCTCAAAATGTCTTCTATATTAATTAGGCATTTATATAACTGTCAGAACATCAGCAATAAGGACAGTAAAATTGTTGGATTTATCGTTTTTTGTAAAGAAATATATATATTTTTGTGGGGACTTAAATTAGTTAAAAATTGAATCCTCTTAATTTTCTCAACCAAAAATATGCTTTAAATTAAATAAATAAATTGTTATTCGAATCTGTGAACTTGCTTGGATCTTCCTATCAAATATGGACCACAATGGAATTCAACCTAGGAATTATGAAAATGTAAGTTTGGATAAGGACACATTCATTAACAATATTACATTAGTTTTTTAATTTATTTATAGAACCATCAAAATTCGAGTCCGCTAATCTGACTAATTCAAGTTTGACATCGCGTATGACTCAGTAAAAGAGAAGCATTCTTCTTAGAATTTCTTGATTTTCGATGTTTGAAAGTTCTTTCAATTTGTTATGTATTTGAATAAGCATTACAATCAAGCCATATTCATCTAACATATTTCATATGGAAAAGTATGCATCTTTAATGTTGGGTATTCTTCCATAGTGTGACCTTACGGTTTATGTGCGATCGGTGGCCTACGCACCAAGATAAGCGATGTAAATTTTGATTCAATCGAAATATTCAATTTCATCATTGAGATGCTCAGTTGACTCCTTAACCCTAATAAAAAAATGACTCATGCCCAATGTAATTTCATAGATATATAATATCTGAGAACATATTTTATCCTTTTATCTCATAAGAGTAGAGAAACAATTTTAAAAAAACTCCATTCAAATAACACATTCCAATTAAGGCAAATAACAATACATTATACACTCTTATCATTTTCTTTTAACTATTTGAGGAAAAAACAAAAACATTTTATTAACATTTTTCTCAATAAAATAAAAGAAATAGTATTGCTATTATGAAGAAAAATGGAGAGGTCATGTGATAGATAGATAGAGAAATAAAGACATGATAAAGCCAAAGTAGAGAAAAGATTCACAATCCAGAAAAAGGCATTATGTCAGTAAAGAAGGGCCTCTACTTATTATCCAATTTATTACACATCCTATCTTATATTTAATTCTCCAACTCCCACACTTCCAAGGAATAATGAACATGTTTCGTGTTCGAGATCTGAAAATAAAGAAATTAAATTCTCGATAGATTGTGAATATCGTGTCTTAGATCATAAGTTTGAGATATGCGTGAAGTGAACTATGTCGAGATTTGCGTAAAGAAAGATATATAAAAGACTTTTATGAGTTTTTAATTTCAAATTCAAGACGAGCACGACCGTCCCTAACTTAAAAATATAACTAAAAAGGAAAAGAAATTCCATCACCTTCAAATTCCCCACCTCCAAAAGCTTTTCACTCACATTACCATCACATCATCTTTTGTGCCCTAAATATCTGATAATATTATTTAATCACTTCTCCCTATATTATAAAAATAAATTATAAACTTTTCAACTCACTATTTAATGGAGTAATACTAACACAAACACAACTTTCCAAGGACCTAGTGGTACTAGTAATCTAACAAATTTCAATTATATGAATGAATATTTAAGTAACTGCATTAAAAAGTACTAATATTTAGTTTGAATAATACAATATATTGCACTACTCATGTGTAGTCTCCAATAACTAATACTATAATAGAATTTCAATTCATGAGTTCTAAATTTTATAATGACAATTTTAAGTGATGATAAAAAAAAATTTAAAAAAATAAATACACTAATTAAGTAAAATCTATTGAGATTTGCCGAATTTATGTGAAGGCAACTAGCTTCAATCTGCCCCTAATTATAAAATTATTTTTTAAGGGGTGAAAAAATAGAATGAAATACAAAAAATAACTTATATACGATATATATGTATAGTCGACTATACATATTCTCGCTCTAATATAACCATTTGAAATGTGTATAATTTAGTATAAACATCGACGTAGATAAATTTTTAACCTAATAAAAGGTCATGAATTAACTTTGTAGCTCTATATTACTTTATTTTTCTTATAAAAATAATTATATTCATCCATTTTTTCTAATAGGGAAAAATAGAAAGTAAGAATAATCTGATACTCATTTGTTTCTTATCAGAAAATGACAATCACTTTTATTTTTATTTTTATTTTTTTAACCATTTAGTAGGAAGAAAACCATACTTTTTGTTTGTTAGTAAAAACAGAAAGTGAATTTTCCAGTTTTACTTTCTCAACGTGCAATATTGTCATAATATCTATTATTGGTAAATTTACGGACTTACACTTGCAGTTTTACTCACAGTAAAAAACCATTATAACACGTAAGAAACAATTTTCAAGAAAAGCCTGCAAATATATATATTTACACAGTCTCTGCAAAACACTGCAAACATAAGAAACCTTTTTCTACACACAATAATAATAGTAATAACAATAATATTAATAATCATAATGAAATACTCACAGACAGAACAAAAGCATCTGTACTGAACAACGTTCTGTAGTTTTATTTTATTTTAATTATTTATATTAAAGTTCGATTAAATTTAAGTTGTGGTGAGAAGTGTTATACTAGAGGTGTGTGTGCTATGAACAAAGATATTTGTCATTTTCTCGGAAAATAAGTAAGGGATTGTTTGTCAGTTGGTTAAAGTTATGTTAATATTAATAATATATGGATGA
Source organism: Solanum stenotomum (assembly GCF_019186545.1). Taxonomy (NCBI): domain Eukaryota; kingdom Viridiplantae; phylum Streptophyta; class Magnoliopsida; order Solanales; family Solanaceae; genus Solanum; species Solanum stenotomum. The sequence goes on along the minus strand of NC_064287.1, from coordinate 52,773,897 downwards.
GTTATGAGTTACGAGAAAATTTATGTAATTTTATATATGTATTGGTTATGAAAGATTTAGTTATACATGTATTAGAAATGTAATTTTTTAAATTTCAAATCAAATAATGTATTAACTTTATATACGAATAACTTACTTCCTGGCCAACTACCAAATATGATATTATTTAGGAGAATTTAATATATGAATAACTCACCTCCAAATCAACTATCAAACGTCTCTTACGTTTATCATGTTAATATAATTCTAAAAGCATTTGTGTATACACAAATAAGAGAAATACGAGTAGTGGTGATTAGGAATTTGCGGAGGTGGGAATGAGGGTAATTGAGTGTAGGGTGAAGATGAGGCATATTGAAGGTGGAAAGAATACGATCAAATCTAGAATGTCATTAATTTGTATGTTATTTTTACTATTATTTTTTTGAAAAAGAAAATTTCAAGAATTTTGACCGATCAAAATGGACAGACCCTAGAGGTAAATGCTGCTACTATTTAATAAAGATAATTTTGTATTCAATATAATTTAAACTCAAACTTTTAATTAAGGATGAAACAATACTTATTATTTAAATCACGATCCTTTGATACTTGCCTTTTTCCTCCAAAATAAGTACCAGTCTAATTAATCAAATATATTTTATTATTCTAAATAAATGTCATTTAAAAAATTTAAGATAAAAATTCATACATTTTTCAATCTTTACCTTTCTACTCCTTCTAAATAAATTATATCCAATTTTTAAAAGTCATTTATTATATAAAAAAAATTTAGTAAACTATATATTATATTTATTTTTTTCTTAATAAACGGCAAGAGTTTCTACTATATAATAAAAGAGAGTTTATGCCCAAGTATAATATATAATATTCAAGATTGGGACACTCCCTTTTAAAAGTCTCAATCTTGAATATTATATATTATACTTGGGCATAAACTCCCTTTTAAAAGTCTCAATCTTGAATATTATATATATATATATATATCACAAATGAAAAAGTCTCAATCAAGAAAGCAACATATATCATTTACAAATGACTTAAAAAGCATTAAAAATTACAATAATTACCAATTTAAAATATTTAAAAGTTATGTAATAAAATAGGTTGACTCTCAGAATTCTATCAAGTTCACGTATATTGGGACAGAAAAAATAACACATATGATTTTAAAATTACCAAAAAAGTATTACAAATAATAATAATTAACAACTTAAAATATCTGAAAGACATTTTAAAAGGGTTGATTTTGTAATTTTATCTATATCACAAAAATTAGGACAAAGTGACCATTAATGTACGTTATTTGAAAGTTACATAAAAATATTATAAATCACAATAATTAATAACTTAAAATATTTTTTAAAAAAAAATGAAAATTTGGTTGTGTCACATAAATTGAGACAACAAAAATAACATATATTGGGTCCATTTTAATTTATTTGTCTTATTTTTTTTAGTTTTTTTTATATTTAAAAATTGCGTAAAAATACTATAAATCATGATAATTGACAACATAAAATATGTTTTGAAAAAAAATACAAAAAATTTCACTGATTCTTGAAGTGAATCTATCGTAAAAATACTATAAATCATGATAATTGACAACATAAAATATTTAAAAAATATTGTATGTGGGTAGTTTTATTATGCCTTAAATAGCATCAAAGAAAGTACAGGTTTGTGATAAAAAAACTTATTCCTTTATCCACGCAAATAATCGCTTCAAAAACTCGATTATTAACCCCAAAACATACCATTTATATTATTGGGCCCGTGCATAGCACGGACAACATTATCTAGTATAAAAGAAATGCTACTAAAACTAGGACAAGTAGTAGTGCTACAGGCTATACCCCTGATGGTATTTCTTTTGCCTTGGGAAGTGCACCACTATATTAAATATTTAACTTTTATTTCAACATAAAATCTATAACACTGTTTTCTCATCCAAATTAAGATCAGAGAATCTTATGTTAGAATAATTAACGAATACGGACTATAGTTATATCATGATATAAATTTTCAATCTTTATATAAAATTGAATTTTCAAGTTTTTTTCTTTTTGTTTTTTCATTCTGTATTTGTACTCATATTGAAATTCAATTAAATCTGAATTCGCTCAAAAAAGTTTTACATTGAAAATAAATTGCACCCTAACATAGGTGAACAATTTTAATACGATTGCACATTGATTCATATTTTAAATTTTTTTGCATGTGTTTACATTTGATCATAACATAAATAAATTAACCACTAATTGAAATATATCACTTTCTTTCCTTATATAGATTAGTCATAATAAGCCGTGAAACTTCAGACATATTCAATATATAATTAAAACAAACAATACATAATGTTAGTGTCTAAGTAGGCGTTTGGCCATGCGATACTATATCATGATATGGTATCGTGAGATGGAATCAGCGTTTGGACATGTGATTTTACGCTAATTCCATCTCATGACTCCATATCATGAGAGGTGATATCATATTCTCTAAAAACCATGATATAGAATTATATGGTGATTCTATATCATGATTTGAGATATTTTAATACAATAATTGATCCATGAGATTATATTTTGTTAAAACAACCCACATTTATATCTACTAACCATTTGTTTCATATGTAAATAAAATTTATAATCACATCATTACTTTTAAAAATTTATTATTTTCACCGACATAAAATTTATTATTATCATCAACATTCACTTGAAACAATTAACGGCATGTTAAAATAGTTGCCGAGACAATTAGCAAGATGGCACCACCATTTATACAATCAAAAAATATGACTGGTGTACATTCCAAAATTCGACATAATACTCGATTTTGGCCTTGGTTTAAGGTAGAATTTCAATCACATTAATAAATTTATTTTATGGCCTTAATAAGTGCACATTTATATTTTATGTGTAAGTTATTAGTATTTAGTTACATATTTCCTATCAAATTTGTTTAAAGAGATAGTAATATTTATTTTATGACTTTGCATTGTCTTGGAAGCACTATTTTTATTACTCTCACAAACATTATTTTTATGAAGTGCATTCTATAATGCTTCCAACTTATTTTATGTTCACTAAACTAATATTGATGTATTTTTTATTTGGTAGGATTGTGTTGGTGCGATTGATGGAACATATATAGAAGGAGAGGTTCCTAAAGCGGTGCAACAAGCGTATCGTAATCACAAAGGAAGAACATCACAAAATGTCTTATGTGCTTGTGATTTTGATATGCGATTTTACCTTTGTTGCTGCTGGTTGGGAAGATACTGCACATGATAGTAAAGTACTTGAACACTTGTTGAACCAACGTCACAATTTCCATTTCCGCCACATGGTAACTTTAAATTACATCCTTGGAATAAATATTATTTATTTACACAAAGTTGTCTCATTTATGTCACATATGCTTTTAGTAATTCTTTATAAAATATTTTTTGGTAGATAAATATTATGTTGTTGATGCTGATTTCCGAAACACAAAAGGATTTTTAGCTCCATACAAAGGACTATGCTATCATTTGCAAGATTATCCAAGGAAGTGAAAGAGAGCCTCAAAATGCAAAAGAACTATTTAATTATAGGCATTCATCTTTGCGCAATGTGATTGAACGGACTTTTGGAGCTTGGAAAAATAGATTTAGAATACTGAAACAAGGCATGAACCATTATGATATTGATACACAAGTGAAACTTATCATAGCTTGTGTAGTGTTACATAGTTATTTGCGAGAATACCAAAGTAATGATGAAATATTTATGGTCTATGAACATGAAAATATAGTTGCGGAGGATATTGACCAACAAATGGCTTAAAGTAACAATGTTGGTTCGTCTTCTCGATCACATGATCGAGAAATGCAAGTTCAACGTGAGGAAATTGTCCGTACTATGTGGGAGAATTATATTAAAGACTAGTACACTACAATTTATGTTCAATTTTTTTTATTAAATTAAAATTAGATGAAACAATTACTTAAGTGGAGAACAAATAATTTTGTAATAATTTATTATGCGATTTTATAATTTTTTGTTTATTTGATAAGATTGAATAATCAACTGAGACTATTTTAATAGTTTTACAACTTATGAAATTTTTATGTTTATGAGAAAATATACAACGCAAAAATTTCATATCACATGTTCAAACAAACTTTCACAAAAAGGTCTGTTTGTTAAGTAATTCTTAATTCTTAGAGAGAAGTATTAAAAACATTTTAAAACTTTGCCTAAATTATTAGTTTGGTCTCCAAACTATTAATCGTTTTAAAAATACTATTATAGTACCTGACTAACTAAATTTAGATATACCACTGATTTGTCACATGACATAACAAATAACTTCAAACTCTCGTAAGAACATATGACTCTTAATAAAAATTAGATAAAAATGTTGAAAACACTCATAAACTTGACGAGAATTTAGAAGAGTATTTCATTCATGTTGCAAGATTGGAGTTAAGTTTAGCTAGTCAAATAAAAATACTTATATTTTAAAATTATCAATAATTCGAAAATAAAACTAATAATTCCCATCTAATTTTTTCACTAATACCATAGCAATTTTACCATGTGGATTCTATCCATTAACCTATTATATGACTAAAATATACTAATTGGCTTATTTGTACTACTACTAAAAAATATTGGAATTTGTAAAGGTGTTTTTAAAAAAAGATTTTATTGGGACTCTAAAATGCCCAAATTGACAGAGGGGGTCAAATTTACAATAATGAAAAAAGGTGAGAGGCTATATCTGAAACTCAGACGTTTATATTAAATTACTACTATACTTTAATTTAATATAAAAACTGTACTCATACGCAATCTCTTTCTTGAAAGATTTAGCTTCAAGAAAAGTACAGACAATTTTTTGGGAAAGAAGATTTTTTTTTTTTAAAGGTGTTTGAAGTTAGTGGAGAAGGAAAAAAAAAATGCAAGCTTTCAAAGCAGCAGCTGTTACTCTTAATAATAATAATAGTAATAGTAATAGTAACTCTAATATGTATTGCTACTCAAGTTATTACCTCAGGTATCATATAGATATTTCTCCTCTTTTTTTTCAATTTGATTTGTGCATGTTTATGTGGGGTTTGTGTTTTCTTGGTTTTTAAGTTCTTGTATGAGTGAAGGGGTTAAAAAGATACAATTTTTATTGTTTTGAGCTTTATTTGTGCATGTTTATGGAGTTTATGTTCTTGTGTTAGTAAAGGGGTTAAAAAGATACAATTTTTACATGTCTTTTTCAGCTTGATTATGTGGGGTTTAAGTTTTATTGGATTTTAAGTTCTTGTATGAGTGAAGGGGCATAAAAAAGATTCAATTTTTATTGTTTTGAGCTTTATTTGTGCATGTTTATGGAGTTTAAGTTCTTGTGTTAGTAAAGGGGTTAGAAAGATTCATTTTTTGTATGTTTTTTTTTCAGCTTGATTTGTGCATGTTTTTGTGGGGTTCATGTTTTTCTTGGTTTTTAAGTTCTTGTATGAGTAAAGGGCATAGAAAGATTCAATTTTTATTGTTTTGAGCTTTTACTTATGCATGTTTATGGAGTTCAAGTTCTTGTGTTTTCAAGTTTTACATGTTTTCAACTAGGGGAGGAGCCATGTAGGACCGCGGGGTTCATTCGAATCCTTTTCTAGCCATGGTTAAAATTATTCGAATCCTTTTTTAGCCATGGTTCATTCGGCTTCTTCACGTGTTTACTTCCTCATATTTTGAATCGCTTGATGACAATCCTGTCTCTTCCACTATTTTTAGCTTGATTTGTGCATGTGTATGAGGTTTTCTTGGTTTTTAAGGTTCTTATGTGTTTAAAAGGATTAAAGATTCAATTTTTTTTGTAATGTTATATAGAGGTGATGAAGGTAGTAGACTTGCAGCACGTTTTGCTGATATTGGAGAACTTGAACAGTCTACAGGATTCACTCAACAAGATGCTGTTGATTTAAGTAGAAGTATACATTTTTTATCTTTTATGATCTCCCCACCAAACAATATCTCAATTGTTTTTGTTATCTTTGATTGTGACCTTAAAAAGATAAATGTTTTGTTGTTTTTTTGGTTTCTTGATAGCTTCTGTATATGGTGAAATGAGGCCAAACAATATTGGTGTTGTTTCTTGTAACAACAATAACTTACACTTTGGTGAACTTAATACGGTACGAGAAAAAATGATCAATCTTTGCAGTTTGTAAAATTTGGTTGTGTTTTTTTGTATTTATGAGGTGAAGAGTTTGAAAATGGGAATTGCAGAGTATTGGTTCATCAGAGACAGGGGTTGAGACAGGAAGGTTTATGTTGCAGAAGGCACAACCAGGAAAGGTGGGAGGTGGAGGAGGGGGTGGGGGTGTTGTAGGTGGTGGTGGTGGTGTGGCATTGGGAAATGTGCAGCATTTTGAGAATTGGGGTGATTCTGGTATTGCAGACCATAGCCAGCAGACTGACACTTCAACAGATGTTGATACTGATGAAAGAAACCATCAGGTTTTGGCTTTTCTCTACCCCCTACCCCAAATGGAAACTGCCTTTTTTTGACATTTAGCAATAGTTCATCCCTGTCTTTTTCTCCTTAAGGGGAGGGATAATGTGATATGGACAGCGGAAATCTTAGTAGCTCTATTGGTTGATTATTTGAACTTTCACTTTGTTAATGATGGTTTGATCCCCCTACCCCTATTTTTTTCAATAATGTGGTATAGACGGTGGAGGTCCATGTAGTTGACCCCAATGAAAGTCGCAATTTTTGGCATTAAGCAATTAGTCCATCCTTGTCTTTCTTCACCTGAAAGGGAGGGATAACGTGATTGTGATACAAACAATGAGTATTCATGCAGTCGACCCCAAGAAATTTGCAATTTTTGGCATTAAGCAATAGTGTATCCTTGGTTTTTTCTTCTTTTTTCCCTTAAAGGGAGGGATAATGCGATGTAGACGGTGAAGATTCATGTAGTCGATCCCAATGAAAGTTGCAATTTTTGACATTTAGCAGTAGTCCATCACCAGCCCAGGACTCCGTCCTAATATATGAAGCAGTGTTTGGATTTCAAGAATCAATAATAGAAACTTGAAACTCCAGTATAATATTTTAATCTCAAGATATACTGGAGTTTCAAGTTTCTATTATTGATTTCACACTATTTTGGGTAATGGAGATGTGTTAATTTCACTTATCTGCGGTTGAACTAACTCAGCTTGGTAGGGTAGCATTAGTATCTTATGTCGCTCCAAAATCTTGTGTTAATGAATTCAATATAATATTGACTATTTTGGCAAGCCTCTGTAAACAATATCTTTGGAATTTAATGGATTGTTGGGTTGGCAAGTGACTTTAAGAAATATTCTGTAAATGAACCTGTTGTTTTGCCCTTGAATTTATTTGAACGAATTAAGTGTATCGTATTCGCCCCTATAGGGGAATGATTTGATATCTTTCATAGCTATACCACCAACCTTCTATTATGAACTGTTTGCATTTATTTGATTTTGTGTCGTAGGGCCAAGGGGTTCAGCATGGTACATTAATAGCTGTGGACTCCATGGACCTGTCCAAAGTAAAGCTTGGAGACCAGAAGGTGGTTGTACTGGTTTACTCTTATCTCTTTATTCCAATGGTTAATCTATTGCATCGGTTGTTACATATTATTACTGTATTTACTTAGCTTACTTGCAGACGCTTCGCAGGCTGGCTCAGAATCGAGAAGCTGCTAGGAAAAGCCGATTAAGGAAAAAAGTAATTTATTCACCTTTTGCAATAATTTAAATGAGATTGATTTGGCACATTCCCATTACTGATACTTTTCGTCCTTCTGACTATTATGTACAGTTTAAGTTCTGTAATCGTATTTTGAGTTTAGCTCACTTTAGTTAGCAACTGTGTGGTGTCATATAGCTTCCATCAGAAAATGTATACATCTGTATATGTGTACATTTGCATTTAGAATCATATAGATGCATACACTTGCAACAAACAAATAAGGTGTTTGCTCACACATTACATAAGTCTTCATGACGTCCAGATATAGTTGAACACTATAGGTAGGAAAAACAGATGCAATTTGTGTAATAGTTCCACTGTTAGCAATTATGAATAGCAGGATATCCTTGCTTCGCATGATTTTATATCTTGCAGGGGAGTGGGGGTGGGGGGTGGGCCGGTGGGGTGTATTTTCTATTTATGCAAAATTAGCAATATATTATCACGTCAGGTGGTTGGCTTGACAGCATTATATTGTTAAACATATGTTAAGCTTATAGCTTAATGTTTAGGCTGTCTGCGATGTTGATCATTGCTGATCAGTATATTATACGTCTACTTATATATACTTGATTTTTAAATGATTATTAGGTTTTTGTTTTGCACAGGCATATGTTCAACAGCTGGAGAATAGTAGGCTCAAACTGTCACAGTTAGAGCAAGAGCTAAAACGAGCCCGCCAACAGGTATCCTCTTCCTCCACTACTTGTAAGTAGAGGGCTGTTTTACTGTATCTGCGATCTTGAAAGAAACTAGTACAGTTTCAAATCGTACGAAACTTCTACGTAGTTGAATGAATTGCTTGGATGCAGGGCATATTTATTGCTAATGGCTATGCAGGAGATCAGAGCATTTCTACTGGTGGAAATGGTTAGAAAATTTCTGTCCTTGCTAGCATTCGTTACATGTCAAATTTTCACGAGAAGATCAATGTTTTATGTCTTGTTTTTCCTTCTTCCGATTGAAGAACTTATCATGAGTAATTTTGATCAATTTATGACCTGGCATGTGTTAGTCATGAATGGGGGGTAATTGTGATACTTGTACAGGGGCATTGGCATTCGACATGGATTATGCTCGTTGGCTAGATGAACATCAACGACTTATCAGTGATCTCCGATCAGCTGTAAATTCTCACAGGGGCGATAATGAACTGCGCCATCTCGTTGATGGTGTAATGTCACATTATGACGAAAAATTCAAGTTAAAGAGTGTAGGTCTAAAAGCAGATGTTTTTCATATGCTGTCAGGCATGTGGAAGACTCCTGTAGAAAGGTGTTTCATGTGGTTAGGCGGATTTCGTTCTTCTGAGCTTCTCAAGGTAAACTAGGCTTTTCGTTCAGCTACCGTACTATATTTAAAGTATCTAGTGTAGTCTTACACAGTAAGGTCAGAGGTAGAGAGGGTGTCAGTCAAGGAAAACAAATCAAAGCAATCCTGAAAAAGAAGAAACGGATATGAAAGCATAACAGCACCTGTTGAACAGTAACTACATCAAAATAATACGATAATCGAAGTACCAAAATTGAAGGACAAAAAGCTATAGGAGTAACACTGCGACTTAAGTGTCATTTCCTATTAGTGTTTTATTTTCGTATACTGATGACCTGACATTGGAAATACAGATTCTTGGCAACCATCTTGAACCATTCACAGAGCAGCAGCTCATGGGCATATGTAACTTGCAACAGTCTTCTCAGCAAGCCGAGGACGCCCTATCACAAGGTATGGAAGCCCTGCAACAATTACTCGTTGATACACTTTCATCTACGTCTCTCGGCCCTACTAGCTCAGGAAATGTAGCCGACTATATGGGACAAATGGCAATTGCAATGGACCAGCTTGGCACTCTTGAGAACTTCCTTTATCAGGTAACTAACCATCCTCTGTTCAAAGTTCTTTACAGCACTTAAACTTTGCTCTATGCAACGAAATTCACATTTATGCTTTCTTTATTGCTAGGCTGATCTTCTGCGACAACGAACTTTGCAACAATTGCATCGAATCTTGACTACTCGTCAAGCTGCTCGAGCCCTCCTTGTCATAAGTGATTACATGTCAAGGCTTCGAGCACTCAGCTCGTTGTGGTTAGCACGCCCCAAAGACCAACTCTAGTACGTCGTACTCATTGCTACAAGGTTCCTCCTATTCATAGTCATTTCCTACACCTTTGAAATTGTGAAGATAAGTCATTATATAGTAGTTCACAACTTTCAAAAGTCTTTCACTCGGAATCACAACACAATGACAACGTATAGTACTCGTGTACTATCTCGATCCACATTGCCTCGAGATATCTTGAGCACAATTAGTTATCTGTATACTATTATCTAGTCTTAGCTATTTTCTTGTACTAGGTATGTTAGTTATCTATTCGAAGATAGTCCTTGGTTAATCGTCGTTCGTTGTATGTACAAGTATATCACCCTTCTGGCTGTTGGTTGCAATTGATGTTTGTTGTTTGTTAATGGAAAAAACTTCTCATATCTCTCTCTTTTTGTTTTTGTTTTTCGGATAGTAGATCTTTTGGTGATCACAACAATAATATATATATTCAGTGTAATTCTATGGTAGATCTTTTGGAGATTTGCCTTTTAAATTCATAAATAAATTAAATAAATCTTTTACATAGCTAATACAATACATCAAAACTTCAGTTTATTTATTTTTTTATGATTAGAACTAATTATAAGATGATTAACAGTATCCTGTTGACACTGGCTTGTATATTTGTCCTCTTTCAGTATTTTTCCTTCCTGCAGACAGAAATAAGAAAAAAATAAGTATAAGCAATAGAAGATATACAAGGTAAAATTTGCTTAAATGAGACTAATAGTCTGTTTTATTGAGTTTCTGTTAAGTCAAAAATATTTATTTATTTTTTCTTGAAAAAAGTATTTGATCAAACTTTCAAGAGAAAATTAAGTATTTTATAGTCGTAAAAAGTAATGCTCATCAACTTTCTAAATTAACATATTTTGAAAGTTTGTCATACAGATCGACTCGTTTGGTAGAGTGTAATAATAAAAATAATTCATATATAAGAGAAAAGGGAACATACTTGATTTATTTCTTCTTCTTGATTTAACAATATGTGGAATAAAAACTCCTGTTCCATTTAGCACTTCATCTCTATTTCCTTTATTCCATAAATCCAATAACCATTTCGGAACTTTATTATAATCCTCTTTATCTCCATACCAATAAAATTGAATTCCTTTAGGTTGTTGCAACACTAAAGATTTCATTTCTACTCTTTTTGAATTCTTGATTTGATCATTTGATTGTTGAACATAATCTTCTTCATCTTCTGTTGTTAATATTAACATCTGTCTTCTTAACTCATCGTAAAAATCGTCACCTTCGAATTCGTCTCGAAAAGTCCCCATGTTTCTCTTGAATATTTCCATTGATGAATCCTTGAAAAAATAAGTTCTTGATTTATTTTTTTTTGTATATTTTTTGAGTTTTTGGGTTTGTATTTATAGTGTTTTATGTGAGGAGAAAGGGTTTATGTGTTTGTGGTCAAAGTTACTAGTGATAAGAATTTGGTCTTACAACACGTCTACAAGTGGAAATAAATCTAAAGAATATGTCCTATTTTTTGTATGTTAGTCAATGCTTGTATGTTAACCTTATATTATTTTATATTAAAGGAAAAATGTTAAGATTTGTCCTTTTCTATTCTACGAAAAAGTTTTAATTTTATGGTTAGTTATAAATTTGACTCATTCATGTCTTTGCTTAGTAAGTTGTGGAATTAGTTAGAATTTGATAGTTAAGAGTTCGATATTTTAGTTATTTCTGAGTTATTAGGTTCTAAATTAATAATTTATGTATATTATATATAAAAAAATATTAAAAGACAAATACAAAATTTCAACTATTTTATCGTATTGTGAGGCTCCGCCCCTACTTGTCATTACAATTTTGGTTCGAAATCGCCCTTAATCACTAAGATACTTGTTAAATTGATTTTTTTTAATCACTAGGACAAATTTGAACATTTTACCTATTATATATGAATTAATATACTATTATATAGATTAGCACAATAACATAGCTTCATAATAATTTTGGATTTTTTTTCTCTATATAATATAGGTCCATTATTAACTAAGAGGATAGGGGAAACAAATTCAAAGAATATGTTCCATTTTTGTATATTAGTCTATGCGTGTAAATTAAACACTAATTATTTTAATTAAAGATAACTTATTATAATGTTTACACTTTGAATTTTCTTCATCTATTTGCGTACTATAGTCGTATGTCGTTTGAATTTAGGTCAATTAACATGTATAAGTGGGCCCTTTATTCTCAAGTAAATTATTGTATTAGTCCACAAAGTTAAGAAAATGATACTCTACTCAACCTAGAAGGATTTGTATTTTTTTGACTTTTCAAATATGAACTCTTCACCATTAATGTCTTCTACCTACTTGTGAAAGGCAATTAGTGTTGAAAACAAATACTTAAAAAGTGAGTTTAGTATTAAAAGGTTTAAGTTATATTTTCTTCGCTTCAAAATACTTGACGCGCATGTTAAGAATAGTTTTTTGATTGACTTTTCTGATATGTAATATGAAATGAAAGAAGTATATATTAACTATGATTATTGAAAGGGAAAAAAAGTCAATTTTACTTGTAAACTATTCGAAAATGGGATATTGTCTTTCATTTTAGGTTATAATTCAAAAATACCCTTATCGTTGGTCAAGTAGCTCAAAAATACACTTGTTCCTGATGATTTCTCCCGCTCATATGGAAAAATGTCAGTTTTACCCCTTAAATATTCGAAAGAGACAATTTCAATCTCCATCAATATGTCAAAACATTAAGAAAGGGAATGTGACGAATAGTAGTGGATTCGTAATTTTTATTAAGGAGATTAAAAATATAAAAAAATCTTTTCATAAATATAAAAAAAAATTATGAAGTAGGTTCGAATAAATTTCTTGGGCTCGGGCTCCACCAACGATAACCCTTGCAATGTTATTTTTAGTCACTATCAATTCTTGGTCAACTTTATCAACCAATGTATTTTTCAAAAGTATTACAATAATGTTTGTTAATTGACACCATACAACTATACACTAAAAATCAATTAGAAGAATCATTTTTGAAAGGTAAATAGGTGAACTATTAGTTTACCAATTTAGTTTGACTTGTTATTTGTGTTTTTAGTGGGACATCCAAACGCGGCATTATGATTAGAATTTAATTTTTCAGTTATAGACATTTGGAGTTTTGTAAAAGTGACATTTTAGTTCCAAAATTATCTTGACTTGACTTTTAGCCGCCATTTATTTTTTTTATTTGTAAAAAAAGGGGTATTTTTCTGCCTGCATTCCACTTCTTGAATTGGAATATTCTTTACATATATTGGTACTTTATTCCAATTAATAATTATACTAGCTTGTTCAAAATATCTTGGGTTAACAGTATTTAAATCCCTTGGTTATTGATAATTCTGATTATAATCTTTGCGGTATTCGACTAAACATATTTTTGTGATCTCTTTATAATAATAATATCAACATAATTTCGTAAGTGAATTCTAAGGAATGTGGTGTATAGTTTTACCCTTATCTTGTAATGATAGATTAGTAAAGCATATCGAAATCAAGTATGAAAAAGATATACAATAATGAAAGAACATGCTAAAAATAAAGGAAAAAAGAGAGTAGTAATTTTTACAAATAATACGGTAAGAGAAACAAAGGAAACAACATGTAATAATAAAATTGAAGAACAAGACAATAAGAAAATAATAATAACAATACTGGTAAGAAAGCTAGACAAATTTCGACTAGTTACTAATAATATTCTACCTAATCATCGACCTCCATAACCTCCTATCTAGAGTTACATAAATACTAACCATCTCACTGCTTTAATTAATTGTATCTTATCTTAAGTTTGTATTATTACTCCATATTTAACGATAAAATAATTGTATAAATAGTAAAATATGACATATTTTCTACATAAAAGGATTTAAAATACACATTTTAATTAATTGAAAACTAAATCGGCTTACAATCATATATCCCTAGGACCAAAAAAAAAAATACCAATAACTTATGAATAAAAAGTGCTATTATCCCAAACATCTTTCAATTCTAACCAATTTCAAATTATTATATTATTGTATTGAAATAGTGGAATGACACCATAATTAATGGGTATAGAACGAATCCAAGTGTTGAATATCAAATCGCAGACTGACTTTATTTTTATCTCTATAATATGCTTCTTTTGTAAAATAAATTTTATTATCTCTATCGGAGTCTTCGATTAATATTAATTTACGCCGCATAAAATTCATGAAAGGGTGACACTTTTATTCCACTCTGTTTGTACAAAAAAACACATGTTTTATATTATTATGGGATAGACATATGTACAAAATACATGTGATTAATTAGTTAGATTAATTATTATTTGCATATATAATAACAAATGTACAACTTGTCTGCTGACCAAACATTAATCTTCACACATTGATTATCGACGATCTTAATTTCTCAGCAAGAAAATCTGTTGTTTCACAAAACTCATCATTCATCTGTAAAAAAATAAAATTAGGAGAGAAATTAAATATTATCATATATAACAAATTGAAATATATTTAAAACAATGCAATTAATGTATTATGAATTATGATGTACTTCATTGACATTCATGAGTATGAGATAAATTATTTATGAATATATATTAAGTAATTCGTTTTACACAAATATATAATTTTTACTAGAGATTATTGGATTTTATTGAACCTGTAAACTATAGTTGATTCGTTGTTGCTCACCAACGAATCGAATATCAGTATGGAGTTCATTTGGCAAAACTAAATTTCACTATTTAAGAATTGATCGAGCTGTGAAAGTAGCCACTAATATTTATATTAGGGTAGACTGTCGTCTGTCTATATCATAACCCTTAGGGTACGATCCTTGAATTCTACTAACACGGGGGAAATATAGTAAGATGGAATTCAAACCTGAGCAATAACTGTGATATGCATTGAGGTGGTGCCAAATGGCATGAGATTGGTGGTCTTGATAGTTAAATGAAGCCTTTGGATCACACTTAATATTTCATCAATATTTCCTTTTTGTTGGTTTTTGTATAATAATATTGTAATGAGCAACTCTTTTTCTAAACTTTTTACTTCAACTTCTGGTAATAAACTACTCTTCTTCATCATGTCTATGGTAGATTGATGATCATCTTGTTTTGCCCTTTCACCAAGTTGTCTAATGAGAGTGGCTGCTCCTTCAAGAATTGATGCCTTGTCCATCTATCATATAATAATTTAACATGTTTCAATTAATGCGCAGATACAAAATTTGAATATTATGTGTTGGAGTTTAAAATCATACTTTTAAGTGTTTAGTGAATTTCGTAATAATATATACAGAATTTGAGCCAAAATTATTATGTCTGAATGAACTACGACTAATATTATATTGCATGCACTTATATATAGTTACCATGAGTTTTATAAGTTTAGTTACTCAAGATTGAGGTTTTGGAAGATGGTTAATCAAACGCCCCTCAAGAGTTTTGAAAATGGAAAATATTTTGATAGGAAGTGTATTTTTTCCTCATTAATTAAATGTTATTAGATAACGATTAATGAAAGGAATAATAACAAAATGAAAGTTCATAAAAGGGAAGAAAATTCACGTCAGTCACCATTTTTTTTTATTATGCCCACAAACTTACCATAAAATGGGTCATGTACCATTCAAATTTAAATTAATCGAATCAGTACGTACCTTGTTGAGGCCAGGAATGAGAGAGGCTAAGGAAACAAACAACTTAGATATCTTCTTTCTTCTCTTTCTTTCAGCTAACAAATGTTCATGTGCTTGCTCCCCACTCCTTCTTTCTCCAAATTTTGCACCAATAATATTATTATTATTTGAGAAACTTATAGTATTATTTGCCTCTTCCTTTGGGATTAACAAAGAATTTTCAAAATTATTGTTGAAAGAAATTATACAAGCTAAAGAATTTGCCTTTTCATCTTCTTCTTTATGAAGTTGTTTTCTTGATGTCTCACCCTTATTATGATGAGAAAAGATAAGAGCAAGATCATCCATTTTTTTTTGAGAGATTATTGGAGAAATTAAAGGCCAATTTGTATATTTTATGTATCTATCATGACTTTAATTTATAGTGCTACAAAAAATAATTTCATTAAAGGGGAGGTGCAAGTTGTTGCTTAAACGGCTATGATGTTACCCCTTAACAATATTAATATTAATAATTTAAAAATATCCGTACGTTGCTATTTTAATTTGTATGAAGTGTTAACTTGACATTCACCAAAACATTTTTTTATTTGCCCATCGTACTAAAATATATCATATATTTTTACCTAAGTTATTCTCTCAAACTTAATCGGAGTATATATTAATAGTCAATTTCGAATTTTCAAAGTATAGTAAATATGAATGGTTAAATAAATAATTTTTCTTCTTCCAGATTAATTCAGTCAAAATAGCAATTACTTCTTTTTATCTTGTTAACACGATAAAACATTCGATGCATTTGATTTAATTCCTAGTCTTAGTTGATCGATGCAATATTTTTTTCTATTTCACAAGCATAACACCATAGAGTCACAACACATAGGAGATTGATCTGACTTTTAATTCACTTATGACTCTTTGTATTACAATAGCTCGACCTTAGTGAACAGAGGGACACACTTTTAGGAAGGTGTTTGACATGTATCCGGGGTTTAATTAAGAAATAAATGAAACCTTTTTTTGTTCTTGTGATCTTAAATATGTTATGACATTTTGGAGGGCTATAAAACTTGTCATCGATGATAAAATTAAAACTTTTAAATTAAACTATTTCTATATTTGAAAACCATACACACTATTATTATTTTGAAATAATTTTTTCTTTAAAATAGTGTTACGTAAAATTATTGGTAGAAGCAAAAAACCAATAACTTTGTTTTATATTTAATTTCATAAATTTTGTTTTATTTTATGTTTCATATCAAATGGTGCATGGATTAGGGAGCAGGCGGCTAAGGATGTTTAGTTGGATTAGGACCCTACACTACCTAATTATATATTGCTATTATCTTAAGTTTGTAATTAATCAATCTTCATATGGACTTGAAAAGTAGTCCTATTTAATATTTGTAAATAATGTCTAAAGTCATACATCTTGCAAATCAATTATCATAGTATTCAAAAATACTAGGAACATTTGACACTTGTATGATGAGTAAAATGATTTGTTAATTACCTACTAATTTTTCTTTGATTTTTTTGGTACCTAACTTGAAATTAAATGACTTGCATGCCAACATGACATAGATTCAAATTCTGTATCTTCCACTTATGTGTTATTGACTTTTGAGATAAGAATTTTTTTTTTATTTGTGATCATCGATGTAGGAAGGTCAATTAAGCAAAACTCTTTTTATTGTGAAGTAGGGTGTGTTTGTAGAAGAATTGAAATGTTTTCTTAAAAAATAAATGAGTTTTTTTTTTACTTATTTAATTTCTAATATTTGATACTTACAACAATAATATTATAACAGTATAAATATAAAAGTAGGGTCTTTGGAGTTTTTTTTGGTAATTAAGTATCAAGAAAAATAAATAAATGAATAAATAAATATCTCAAATGATTATATGGAAAGTTATAAACTTGAGACTTGAAAGTATTGACGAAGAGAAGATAATGAATTTGAAATGTATATTTATAAAACTTATTTTTCTACTAGAAATGTCATCTCCCTGACTAATTTCATGAATTGTCATTTTATTAATGAAATTTCGATTTTTCGCCTTGTATTCTCTTGCTTTGTTTCCCCTCCCCCATTCCCTATTTTTTTTTATAAAAAACATATGACTATGCTCTGTCACGACAAGTCAGAAAATAAAATAATGTAGATAATTTATTTAATCATACTCTATGACATTGCTGACGGTATCCAATGAAAAATGCTTACATCAAAGTAACTAATTACTCATATTTTATTGACAAAACATAATGACAAACAACATGTGTCATTGGAACTAAAATACATTTTTCTATATTTTAATATTAATATTACTCCTTTCTCTTCATTTTTATTTGTCTAAATTGTGTTTTTAGAGTTAATTTAACTAATCTTCAAATTAAACTAAATTAGGATAATCTAAAATTTTGAATATTGGAAAATTGTATAAAAAGATATATCCTTTCCATATTAGTATACTTAAAAAAATATCTTAAAATATTAGTTAGAATTTATACAATTTAATCTTTCTTTTTTTGTTTTCCATTCGGTGTTCGGAGCCCACATTGGAGCTCTGATTAAATTCGGATTGCGCATTGCAAGGCCCATTCGAGGGTCGCGCTCCCAACAAGATTTTCTCTATATCCAGGGCTCGAATCCGAGACTTCTGGTTAAGGGTGAAGCATTTCCACAAGTGCACCACAACCCATGTTGGTTATACAATTTAATCTAAAGATATAAAATGTGACAAATAAAAACGAAACGAAAATATGTTTTTGTCCAATAGCAGCCGCCAGACGGCCCTCCGTATAATCTGAAAGACAACAAAAATAAATAAATGCCATCAACCTTAATTAGAGGCTAAATCCACCTAATTAGCAAACAGGTCATAAATGGTTTTATTTAAGTACCCCATTCCCATATTAGTGTAAGTTCATTAGTCATATTTTTATGAAAAAATTACATAAATACACAACTTATTTCATCATATTTTTTAAAATTTCCTATCATTTGTAAAAATTTCAAAAATCTCAACTCTCTCCTATTTTCGGATACATTACTTTACGCGATGTATCAGGACATACGAGAAATATCGGGGCGTTGAGTGATGTATTCGAAATCGAGACGTGGTGTATCGGAACATTGAGGGATGAATTTGAAACCGGAACCCGATGTATCGGGACGTTTTTGGAATGTATCCGGATTCCACCAAATTTAAGAGATTTTTGTAATTTGACAAAAAAAAAAAAAAGGAATAAGATGTAATTAGCTTTTAACACTATGAAATTTGTGTAAAATTTCCTTTTTTTGTTTCCCGTTTTAATTTAATTTGCAATGGTAATTATTACATTAGATTACAAAAATACTCTATCATTGATTTTATGTTTGATGTAAATTTGTGAGGTCGACTTTTATTATATTGGGTGTCCATTACTCAAATCATCATCCAACAACATGAAATTATTTCGTAAAGTCATGTTTTTTTTAAAAAATTATAATAGAGAAATCAATTAAGTATATATATCGCTCAAAAGGTCACTCAATCTATCAAAACCTTATTTTACCTTCTAAATTATAAATCTTTGTCATTTTTTATTTTACTTTTCAAATATTATGGAAAGAGCAAATGGTGAATCAAATTAGATAGATTTAGGGGTTATTTTATAACCCTTCTTCGTGTGAAGTAATATCATAAATTAAATTTAGTGATATTGGAAATCTTTGTACATTATGACTTATGAATATATATAATATAATAACTTATATAATTGAATTCATTTTTTTAAAATTTATTTTATAAAAAAAGAAGCATAGATTATGCTGATGTGTGATTAGGTTCTTGGCCCAAACTCCAAACCATTCAAAGGGCCAGGCCCATTTTAATGTCTTGCCCGGCCATTTATAAGTTTAGCCCAATTCGAGCTGATATTTAGCCCAAATTGGTCCATGAAAGATTTTCAAGAAAACATTTTTTATATGATATGCTATATATATTTTTTAGGGAAAAGGGCCTGATATACCCCTCAACTTTGTTATTTGGAGTTGATATGCCCCTCGTTATGAAAGTGGCTCATATATACCCTTACCGTTATACAAACGGCTCACATATACCCCTACCGTTACAAAATGAGCTCACATATACCCTTCATTTAATGGAAGTGAAAAAAAATAGTTTTAAAGTTATATATTTTACTTTTGATTTTTTTTTAAAAATTATTTAGGGGTATATATGATTTTTCTAGCAAATTTCAAGGTATATTTTAATTTTTTTCGGACATAATTATTTTTTGTGACTTTTTGATNTTCTACTTTAATTAAATCAAATTAATAAAAATATTTGAATATTATACGTGAACATACGCAATTTAAGTTCTATTCAACTAAGATCACTAATGTATGAATTGAGAACTAATTTAGATTTGATTAATCTCTTGTTTATATGATCAACTTAACCAAACTCAATTCATATAATTAATTAAATTTGCTTTGAATTAAAAGTTATGAAGCCATCTTAGTCTGTAGCTTTATAATGTATGTATAATTTCACCACAGATATATAAACACGAACATCGAAGAATTGTAGTACTCTATGAATCGTTCCTTGTTACAATGAAGTTCATCCTTAATAAGATGCTTTAGGTTCGAATTATGGTCATACAATCATCTTAGTTAGGAAGCCGTGACTTTTCAATACAAATTCAAATGAACTTTAGTATGAATATCAAACATCGAATGAAAAATTAAATATCACTTTATTTTAAATGATATAGTGATAGTAAACACCTCAACAAACCATGTCATTAAGGATAAAATGTGGATGTTAAAATAACTTTTTTAAACAAAGAAATAAGAAGACATATAACGTTTTAAAATTATTAATAAATTTTAAAAGATGACATCTTTTCCGAACAAACTAAAAAAACAACATGTCATGTAAATTAAAACAGATAATAATATTCTCTCTTTCAACTGTTTATCTTACTTTCTTTTAAAACGAAAACTTATTAGACATTTTAATTCATTTTCAATTTAAGATTACGAGATTCAAAAGCGGATAAAATGTGAGTGTGATTAAACTAAAGCAACTTGTACCTAGAAATATCTTAAAAGGAAAAAAAACGACAAAATGTTCTAAAAGCCCCAATCAATTACTAACAAAATTCCCAATTATTAGTTGTCACTTTACTACTTTCTGAGTCAACAACTCCCAAAACCCAGCAAGCTCGAGCTGCAACAATGGCGGATGTAGCAGTAAAGTTCTTAGTAGAAAATTTGATGCAGTTACTAATCGACAACGCCGATTTGATTCTCGGAATCAAAGGCGAAGTTGAAAATCTACTCCGAGATCTCAATGACTTCAATGCTTTCCTCAAACAAGCTGCTAAATCCCGCAGGGAAAATGAGGTTTGCCTTAAAATTAGGAATTATTTAATTTATTTAACATTCAATATGAATTGATTTTCCAAATACTGTTCTTCATTTCATATTACTTGACCCGTGCTCGTGTTGACTTGAGTTTTTTTTTTTTGCTATACTATAGTTTATTTATGGTAGCTAATTATTGCTGATTGTAGTTCGTATAGGAAAGAAGTGATATAACTCTTAGATTCAAACTAAAATGAAATATTTATTTTTAGTATAAAAATTAAAGTAAATGAAATGGAGGGAGTATTAGTTAAAGTAGTCTTTGCATTGTTATAATTAAATAGGGTGCTAAGAGGTAGATTTAGGATTTAAATTTAATAGGTTCAATCTTAGCTTTCATTTTATCATAGATTTTGAAGTTAAAAATTTGAGTTATTTATGAAATTTGAGGTTGTGTCTGGAGATGCATTTTACTTAGAAAAAAATGAAGTTTGGTGAGGGGAGGACCCAAAAAGGGGCTAGAGCCAGTCTTTGAGACATTTGATCAAATTTCATGGTCAATCAAATATTTGAAGATAAATTTTTAAAATCTATGCTCCAGCACGGAGCTAAATAGACAAAAAAGAAGTCGAAGGGATTTTTTTTTTTTGATTAGAACACAATCAATTCATACTTATCAGTGAAATAAATAATAACAAGTTGTACCGGAGGATGGAAAAGGAACGCAAAATATATTCATAAGAGTTGAGTTTTTGTATAAGGTCTCCCAATTTCTAAAATTATCTTTTACATAACAAAAGTAACTGCAAAGTAATAGAAATATCGTTTCTATAAAAGCAAGTGCAAAGTAATAGAAACATCTTATTTGCAACAAAAGTTAGAGCGAAGTAATACTAACGTGTACTTTCATGTTTAATTAGTAACTATATGGTGTTGTCTTCTTAAATATGAGGCTACAAAAATCAACAAATATTCTTCTCATATCTTCTTGCTTGTCGTCTAATTAAGATGATAGCTCATGTCACAACTCTCTTCTGCTACTCAGAATGAGCATAGAAGCATGGTGTCATCGTGCAATCCACACGCTCACACATGTTGATATGCAGGATTTTTGGGGACAAGCATGATTGTAATGTATATTTTGTGTCAAAAATATGGTTATCAACTATTTTATTGCATTTTTCACATTAATGTATATTTCGCGTGAAAAATATTACTCCCTCCGTCCCTTTTTAGTTGTCCACTTTAGAAATGACACACAGATTAAGGCAACAATGATTAGCACAGTGAAGTTACAATTTTATCCTAATGACAACTTTTCACTTCAAAATTACAATCACTTATTTGAATTCAAGTGAAATAAATTGGAGGGAAACAACATACACTTTTACAATTTTCAAGAAGTGTAAATAAGGGTATAATAGGAAAAAATTTGTTGTCCTTTCTTGATTTGTCAAAATGGACAACTAAATAGGGACAACTAAAAAAGGAAATATGGACAAGTAAATAGGGACGGAGGGAGTATTTGAATACCTAAATACTCCAACCAACTAAAGAGAATAATTAATAGTTTTATTGAGTAAATTGTTTTACTTACAGGTTTTGAAAGAAATGGTGAAGAAAATCAGAAAAGTGGTGAATGATGCTGAGGATTCAATTGATAAATTTGTGATTGAAGCTAAGAGACATGATGATAAAAACAAATTTGCTCAATGGATTCATATTACTCATGTGGCTAGAGCAAAAGGGGTAGCGGATGAGATCAAAAGTATAAGGGAAAGAGTGAAGGAAATTAGAGAAAATGACGCTTATGGCCTTCAAGCAATAACTTTAGATGATAATTTCAATAGAGGTGATGAAGAGAGGAAGGTGATTTTTTCTCTTTCTTTTAATTTCTGCTATTATTATTAATAATAATTTTCTTTTGTGATACTAGTTCAAGTAATATAGTCGGTATACATCATAATTAAAGGGGTAGGGTAACTAGCAACAAATAATATAAAGACAAATTTATAACCAAGATTGAGAAAAAGTAAAGTCCAACTGTAAGCATATTTTAACAATAAGATAAGATAGACAGTCATGTTATGGATAATTTAAGAGACGTTTTCATATTTTAGAAGATTCTATCAACAAACTTTTTTTTTTGGTTTCCCACCCGGTGTCCAGTACCCACATTGGAGCCCGACTAAATCAAGCTAATTGGAGCCCGACTAAATCAAGCTAACAGATGATAAATGTAATTTCTATTCGAACAAAATTGACACAAATCATTTATCAAAACGAAAAATAGTTTATCAAATATGTCATTATAACTATAAGCTTATTACAGTATAGAAAAAAATTGTACCCTCTCTAACTCTTACTGAAACTATGATACAACATACCCTACATTATGAAGCAATTTAGAAGCCTTTAAGGTTGAGCAAACTTAAGCTGGACAATATCATAACATATAGTCAGTATACCATAAAATATATATATATGTATATATATATATATACCTTTGTGGAAAGTGTATTTAAAGCAGTGAAATCTGTATTCTCAACTAAAAGGGAGATTTTGGTAAATTATGAAATGTGGTTGCTATATGTAATGAAGGTCGCGTTGAGAATCTTGTTTTGTTAAGCACGTACACTCAACTAGTACTTCAAGTAAATGATATGTTTTATAGATTTCTTCTTTACAATCATATTACAGGCCCCTGTAGTTGAGGAAGATGATGTGGTTGGTTTTGATGATGAAGCAAAAATTGTAATTGATCGTCTCATCGGAGGATCAGATTATGTTGAAGTTGTGCCAGTTGTTGGTATGCCTGGTCTTGGTAAAACAACTTTGGCATATAAGATTTACAAGGATCCGAAGGTTGAGTATGAGTTCTTCACCCGCGTTTGGGTATATGTCTCTCAAACGTTCAAGAGAAGGGAAATATTTCTCAACATTATAAGCAAGTTCACTCGAAACACCAGACAATATCATGATACACCAGAGGATGACTTAGCAAATGAAGTGAAGGAGCTTCTTGGAAAAGGTGGGAAATATCTTATTGTTTTGGATGATGTGTGGACGATGGAAGCTTGGGATCGTATCAAAATTGCTTTCCCTAATAATGGTAAACGGAATAGAGTGTTGATGACCACAAGACAATCACATGTGGCTAAGCATTGTAATGATAAACCTCATGATCTTAAGTTTTTAACTAACGATGAAAGTTGGGAGCTACTTGAGAAGAAGGTTTTTCACAAGGAAAAGTGTCCACCTGAGTTAGAATTGCCCGGGAAAAGTATAGCTGAAAAATGTATGGGATTACCTCTTGCAATAGTGGTTATTGCCGGAGCTTTGATAGGCAAAGGAAAGACAACAAGGGAGTGGGAGTTGGTGGCTGCCAGTGTCGGTGAGCACCTCATAAATCGAGATCCAGAGAACTGCAAGAAATTGGTTCAAATGAGTTATGATCGTTTGCCTTATGACCTAAAGGCGTGTTTTTTATACTGTGGGGCATTTCCAGGAGGTTCTCAAATTCCTGCTAAGAAGTTGATTCGGTTATGGATCGCGGAAGGATTCATACAATACCAAGGACCATTGGCTCTAGAGGATGTAGCAGAGGACCACTTAAATGATCTTGTCAATAGGAACTTAGTGATGGTAATGCAAAGGAGTTGCAGTGGTCAAATCAAAATATGTCGCGTTCATGACATGTTGCATGAGTTCTGCAGACACGAGGCCATGACGGAGGAGAATCTTTTTCAAGAAATCAAACAAGGGCAAGAACGATCTTTTCCAGGGAAACAAGAGTTAGCCACTTATCGTCGTTTGTGTATTCATTCCTTGATTCCTGAATTCTTATCAACAAAGCCCTCCGGTGAGCATATCAGGTCATTTTTATGTGTTGGCTCGAAGAAAATTGACATGCCTCCAAATGAAATACCATCCATCCCGAAAGCCTTTCCATTGCTTAGGGTACTAGATGCTGAATCAATCAAGTTCAATCGATTTTCTCGAGAGTTCTTCAAATTATTTCATTTGAGGTACATTGCTTTATCAACTGACAAGATTAAGACCATTCCCGCGGATTTTGGGAATCTTTGGAACGTACAAACACTTATCGTTGAGACGCAACAGGCTACTCTTGACATCAAAGCAGACATTTGGAATATGACAAGATTAAGGCATGTGTGCACAAACGCCTCTGCTACATTGCCTTCCACTAAGCGCCCCAAGAGCAGCAAGGGCAACTTGGTGAATCGTTGCTTACAAACACTTTCAACTATAGCACCCGAATGTTGCACAGCAGAAGTTTTTACTAGAACTCCTAATCTCAAGAAATTAGGCGTTCGTGGGAAAATAGATGCACTTTTAGAAACCAGTAAAGACGGGTCTGGTTCTGGCTTGTTCAGTAACATAGGTAAGTTAGCTTGCCTCGAATATCTGAAGTTGGTAAATGATACTCGTCTAAGTAGTAAACCGCTACACCTTCCTCCAGCATATATTTTCCCTCAGAAGCTAAAAAAGCTCTCTCTGGTAGACACTTGGTTTGAATGGAAAGATATGTCTATATTAGGTCAATTACCAGACCTTGAGGTGCTGAAGTTGAAAGAAAATGCGTTTAAAGGACAGTCGTGGGAGCAAGAGGACGGTGGTTTTCCTCGTCTGCAGGTCTTATGGATTGAAAGGACAGATTTAACTTCTTGGAAAGCCTCATCAGGGAGCTTTCCGCGACTAAAACACCTCGCACTCATATCATGTGATAAGCTTGAGGAACTCCCAGCTGAACTGGCTGATGTGAAAAACCTCCAGCTAGTTGAACTCCAGAGTAGCAGTGAGTCTGCAGCTAGATCTGCACGAGCGATACTAAAAAGGAATCAAGAAAAAGAACAGGAGGGCGATAAGGGCACCGGATTCAAGCTTTCTATATTCCCTCATGATCTTGGATTGTAACTTAAAAGATTGCTTCATTGGCACTTGACAGGTTAGTCTTCAAAACATGTTACTCACTCCGTTTCAATTTTCTTGTCTTACTTTACTTTTACACTCCGTTTAAAAAAGAATGTCTCTTCCTTTTTTGGCAACTTCTGATTCTAACTTTCCACACGACATGTTTAAGACACAAGATTGAACGACACTTTGGTACATTTTTACATATTTCTCCCCCTTTTGGTCGGAAATACTTTAGGCTGAACGGTTAAGATACTTTAACAGCTGATCATACGTCGTTTTGCACAGGGTCTTTGTAAATTCTGATACTGAATTCACTCTGCAGTGAGTCAAGTCCTCAGCTTGCTACAACTTCATTGGCCTCGGAGCTTAAACGCTACTTAAATTCAGTCAATCCAAACGGACTCTATGTGTACTGTTGCCTTGTTAATTGTGACTCATTCTTGTAACTTGTTTTGTGCTTTTTCTTTGTTTTTCATTCTTGTAACTTGTTTTGTGCTTTTTCTTTGTTTTTCTCCCTCTTTGAACTGAGTTTTTGATGTACATAGATGAATTGCTGCTTATTTATTTATGAAAGAGGAGACACTATAAGAAACATATATAATTCTATCTATTGTGATGTTAATTAGTTTTCTCTTCCTCTTTAATAAAGTTGGAGCCTTGGAACAACCGTAAAGTTGTCTCTATGTGACCTCACGAGTTCGAGCAGGACGCTTTGTGTGGTAAGGAGAGCATTGGAATATGTGAAAATGCCAAATGAACTTAATTCTGGGATATCTCATCTTATCCCGCGTACAAAAGTTATTGAGATAATGTCACACTAATTCAACAAACAAATTTATTATTTAATGTGACAGTTACATAGCTAAACAAGTGTTCACACTCACAAATACAATCAAACAATTATTTTAACAACCCAATTCTACACTTCCTCTCCACTAGATGGTACATATAATTTTATCTTATTTTTTTCACAAAAACCTCATGGCACAAATAATAATTACACTGTATTAATTTTTTATACAAAAGACCCTCATGGCACAAATAATAATCACACTGTATTAAATATTAATTACATAACAGATGAGATTAATTAATTAATTAACGAGTCATGGAAGATGTAGGAATTGGTGGCACAGTTACCCCTTCTCGTTTCCATTTCTCAACATTGCCTTCCCATCCTGCAAAAATAAATAAACACATATAATTTGTAGTGATCGAGAAAGTATGTATTATAGCAATCGCACTTAAATTATAAATGAAAAGAGCAGTATAAAGTATCAATTCGAAAAACATAGATATTGAAAATCTTAAAAATCCCTAGATTCTCATATTTGAAGCAAATTTTGTGGTAGGTGACTCCGAGAAACCAAATATGGATTTAGATCATAGGCACTTTGCTGACGAAAAAAATGAAAAAAGCAATTCATAGAAAGATTTGGTGTCCAAATTACTACGCCTTTCATGCAACCATTATATTTCCAGTCATCATTCACCGAGACTTCAATCCCTATCATCAGGTCACCAAAGTTCTTGACCTTTGACAATTTCATGCTTTTGAGAATTTTTAAAATGAATTTGATTTTTGAGTTTTAAGTTCTATATCATACAAAAACATTTGTACAAAATTTAGGTCGTTCATAAAACAATTGCATGTAGTCTCTATAACCTTCACAACCAAATCAATATCTATATCGTCAGTATATATAACTTGAATTTATATTCATACCTAGGGATGGATCCACACCTCGATTTTTGAGTTCCCTATATTCTTGAGAAATACCACAAACACAACAACAACAACTAATCAAAGTGTCTGCATATGGACTCTCTGGTAATTTAAATATTTCACGCAATTTTCTTCGATATCTCCTCCCATAAATCCATCCACAATGAATGGAACCCATAGCATAAGCAAGAAGACAAGCATGTCCTTTAGCTGCCATTAATAAAAAAAATTAAAAAATTGCATTTTAGTTAGGACAAATGTATAATCATTATTAAGACAAAAATTAAGTAATGCTTAATTAATTTTAGTGATATT
Organism: Solanum stenotomum; assembly: GCF_019186545.1. Lineage (NCBI taxonomy): Eukaryota > Viridiplantae > Streptophyta > Magnoliopsida > Solanales > Solanaceae > Solanum > Solanum stenotomum. The sequence goes on along the minus strand of NC_064287.1, from coordinate 52,746,022 downwards.
AGGTAAAATTTGATAATTCTTGATTTAATAAGGAATAATTGGTATATTTGATACGAAGAAAAATATATTCAAAAGAAACTATTTCAAATGGATGGGGTGAATGTATCATGTATGGTACAGATTCGGCAAAATCTAATAATTTTAGCTCAAATTATGTATTTATCAATAAAAATTACTCGAGATCCGCCTCCTCTAGAGAAAAAACATAAGTGAAGAAAGTTGTTTTTCTCCTTTTAATGGAGATTTTTTTTGTGGTGTTTGCCTATTTGGTTACCTAAAAATAAGATTTATTTTCTTAAAAAATATTTTTCTAGAAATTATTTTTCTAAATACTAAATAAACCCCTAAATATTTAAGTTTTTTTTTTCTTACATGTAGTGCCTTGATCAAGTATCTCAACGACCTCTCCAATGGTAACGCATGGACAAAAGCAAGTCTTCACACCTTTAAAAAGGCAAGATAAAATTACAAAAAAAAGGTTAAATAATAATAATAATTAAACTTAATTAAGAAAAAAATATAATTAAGAGTTTATAATAAAAGTAATTACAAAGAGAAGGATCATCCCAACAATCAAAGAGATCTGTTGTCCATTGGCCTATAGGCCAATTGTTTGTAGTCATTTTGAATATAGGAGATTTGAAAAACAAAGTTTAAGAGATTATTAATTAAGACTTAGTTATAAACTCATGAGAACATTAAGGGACCTTTATACTTTCAAGATTTTGGATAATGTCAAGATTTGTACATTATAATATTCACAAGGAAATTTCATAAATATTTCCTCCAATCTTCACATTTCTGGTTATCAACGTTGTAACGGCCCATTTGGTCGTTTTGAGTACTAGGTCTTTTTTTTATCTCATAAAAGACTCTTTCGATAGATTCTAATTGGATATCTTGAACTATTCATGTAACTATGGTTATTTAGTTGACAAATATTTTTTAAGTAATTTATTTAGTTGATGGGTATGTATTAAATAATTAATTTTTAGTTGATTATAAATGGGCCAAGCCGATAGGTAGGAATAAAATTAATAAAGTTTAGCAAATTTTGAGTTATTATTAATTTAGGGAAAATAAATTAGGTTAGAAGACTTACATGTACAGGCAGATTAGGAGCGGGGGTCGCCGAGCGCGTGCGGGTAAGAATAATAATACTCTAGTGTCTGTTGAATGGCATCGTACTATGCCTATTGTCTTATGATTTTATATTATTATATGGAAAGAGACTAACAAATTATGTATGTAATTTGTTATATTAGAGGAATCTTGTATAAGAAATTAATGATGCCAATGATTTGGATAATAATGAGCTAAGGAGGGATAGAAAGAATCATTTTTTTTGTTGGAAAAGTTTCTGCATATAATTCTCTTTTCGTTCTGTTTTTTTTTGGTCTTGCGCAGTAACTGCTACCATATGCAATATACATTATGGTATTGTTTGGTTAGAAAACAATAGAAAAGGTAGGTTCTTAAAAGCCTATGTTAGACAAGTTGTGGTGGGTAATGATTGACAGTAATGTATAAGAATGTTGGATGGTCTTAGATGTTGTAATTTTATTTACTTGCGGATTGACACTACAAATTCACTAATATGGTTAGGATGCTGGAAATTTGTTAAAGGCATAATGATTGCTATCTTTAAAACAATAAAAGTATAATGATTTGAGGAATTGAGAAGAATAAAGTTGATTAAATTGTGGCCATATAGTAACGTT
>NC_064287.1:52640002-52743400 GCF_019186545.1 Solanum stenotomum | reverse complement strand
TTTTACATATTTCTCCCCCTTTTGGTCGGAAATACTTTAGGCTGAACGGTTAAGATACTTTAACAGCTGATCATACGTCGTTTTGCACAGGGTCTTTGTAAATTCTGATACTGAATTCACTCTGCAGTGAGTCAAGTCCTCAGCTTGCTACAACTTCATTGGCCTCGGAGCTTAAACGCTACTTAAATTCAGTGAATCCAAACGGACTCTATGTGTACTGTTGCCTTGTTGATTGTGACTTCATTCTTGTAACTTGTTTTGTGCTTTTTCTTTGTTTTTCTCCCTCTTTGAACTGAGTTTTTGATGTACATAGATGAATTGCTGCTTATTTATTTATGAAAGAGGAGACACTATAAGAAACATATATAATTCTATCTATTGTGATGTTAATTAGTTTTCTCTTCCTCTTTAATAAAGTTGGAGCCTTGGAACAACCATAAAGTTGTCTCTATGTGACCTCACGAGTTCGAGCAGGACGCTTTGTGTGGTAAGGAGAGCATTGGAATATGTGAAAATGCCAAATGAACTTAATTTTGGGATATCTCATCTTATCCCGCGTACAAAAGTCATTGAGATAATGTCACACTAATTCAACAAACAAATTTATTATTTAATGTGACAGTTACATAGCTAAACAAGTGTTCACACTCACAAATACAATCAAACAACTATTTTAACAATCCAATTCTACACTTCCTCTCCAATAGATAGTACATATAATTTTATTTTTTCTATACAAAAAACCCTCAATGGCACAAATAATAATTACACTGTATTAATTTTTTTATACAAAAGATCCTCAGGGCACAAATTATAATCACACTGTATTAAATATTAATTACATAACAGATGGTATTAATTAATTAATTAACGAGTCATGGAGGATGTAGGAATTGGTGGCACTGTAACCCCTTCTCGGTTCCATTTCTCAACATTGCCTTCCCATCCTGAAAAAATAAATAAATACATATAATTTGTAGTGATGGAGAAAGTATGTATTATAGTAATCGCGCTTAAACTATAGATGAAAAGAGCGGAATAAAGTATCAATTCTTAAAACATAAATATTGAAAATCTTAAAATTTCCTAGATTCTCATATTTGAAGCAAATTTTGTGGTAGGTGTCTCTACATGAACTTCGAGAAACCAAATATGAATTTAGATCATAGGCACTTTGCTGACAAAAAAGACGAAAAAAGCAATTCATAGAAAGATTTGGTGTCCAAATTGTTACGCCTTTCATGCAACTATTATATTTCCAGTCATCATTCACCGAGACTTCAATCCCTATCATCAGGTCACCAAATTTCTTGACCTTCGACAATTTCATGCTTTTGAGAATTTTTAAAATGAATTTGATTTTTGAGTTTTAAGTTCTATATCATACAAAAATATTTGTTCAAAATTTAGGTCATTCATAAAACAATTGCATGTAGTCACTATAACCTTCACAAACAATTTAGTATCTATATCGTCAGTATATATAACTTGAATTTATATTCATACCTTGGGATGGATCCGCGCCTCGATTTTTGAGTTCCCTATATTCTTGAGAAATACCACAAACACAACAACAACAACTAATCAAAGTGTCTGAATATGGACTCTCTGGCAATTTAAATAATTCACGCAATTTTCTTCGATATCTTCTCCCATAAATCCATCCACAATGAATGGAACCCATAGCATAAGCAAGAAGACAAACATGTCCTTTAGCTGCCATTAATAAAAAAAAATAAAAAATTGCATTTTAGTTAGCACAAATGTATAATCATTATTAAGACAAAAATTAAGTAATGTTTAATTAATTTTAGTGATATTAGGTAAAATTTGATAATTCTTGATTTAATAAGGAATAATTGGTATATTTGATACAAAGAAAAATATATTCAAAAGAAACTCTATCGATCTATTTCAAATGGATGGGGTGAATGTATCATGTATGGTACAGATTCGGCAAAATCTAATAATTTTAGCTCAAATTATGTATTTATCAATAAAAATTACTCGAGATCCGCCTCCTCTAGAGAAAAAACATAAGTGAAGAAAGTTGTTTTTCTCCTTTTAATGGAAAATATTTTTGCGGTGTTTACCTATTTGGTTACCTAAAAATAAGATTTATTTTCTGAAAAAATATTTTTCTAAATACTAAATAAACCCCTAAATGTTTAAGTTTTTTTTTTCTTACATGTAGTGCCTTGATCAAGTATCTCAACGACCTCTCCAATGGTAACACATGGACAAAAGCAAGTCTTCACACCTTTAAAAAGGCAAGATAAAATTACAAAAAAAAAGGTTAAATAATAATAATAATTAAACTTAATTAAGAAAAAAATATAATTAAGAGTTTATAATAAAAGTAATTACAAAGAGAAGGATCATCCCAACAATCAAAGAGATCTGTTGTCCATTGGCTTATAGGCCAATTATTTGTAGTCATTTTGAATATAGGAGATTTGAAAAACAAACTTTAAGAGATTATTAATTAAGACTTAGTTATAAACTTACGAGAACATTAAGGGTCCTTTATACTTTCAAGATTTTGGATAATGTCAAGATTTGTACATTAAAATATTCACAAGGAAATTTCATAAATATTTCCTCCAATCTTCACATTTCTGACTATCAACGTGATTTCTTTATTACTGTATTTTCTTTTTAAATCAGTTTTGAAATATTTTATCTGAGTCGAGGATCTACTGAAAATAACATATCTATCTTTCTAAAGTATGATAAAATTTATGTACACAGCATCCTTCCAGATTTACAGTAATAGAATTATACAAGATATACTATTGTTGTTGTTGATTGATCTCGGTGACTAATTTATTTTAGGGAAAAAGGACAAATATACCCCCGAACTATCGTAAATGGTATGCAAATACCCTTCGTCATACTTTTGGGACATTGGTGCCCCTGCTGTCCAAAAACTAGAGCATATTTACCCTTTATACTAACGGACATACACGTGTCACTATCTTATCCACCGATCCGACATTTATCGACAGATAAGATTGCACCACGTGTCCCAATTTAGTCTTCCCTTAGAGTGAAGGACATATATGCTTTAGTTTTTAGATAGCAGGGGCACTAATGTCCCAAAAGTATGACAGAGGGTATTTGCATACCATTTACGATAGTTCCGGGTATATTTGTCCTTTTTCCCTTTATTTTTATCTATAAATGCATATTCGAATTGACTATAATATTTTAGTGATTACATTCAAGATCATGGTGAGTACATGAAAGCTCAACATTTTCTTGGATATTTCTTTTATCCAACTGATGAAGAGAGCATCTTTAATTTAATTGAAGTTATTGGTCAAAGGTCACTTGAAGAAAACAAAAAGAATATAAAGAAGGAGAAGGTGATTGTGATTTATGATATATAAAATAAATATAAAATTGGAGTAGATTTGACCAAACTTACATGTAAGTATTATTTTATTATCATTCTCCTGAACTTATCACGAAATTTTGGACAATTAATAAGTACTTTTATTTAATATCTTGATTTTGACCGGTCAAAATTAACCCATCTGGCAGAATTTTTATCAAAGGAATTTGAAAAAATATTAAAAATACACATGAAAAAGCTAATAGAATTTAATATCTAATATTTGTACATAGAAAAATAATCTTATATATATACACATTGTAATTTTTTTTATTGAGATATAAAAAACCCAAGGGTTGTGCTAGACGGTAGGAAGCGAGTTCATATAATTTAGTATAATTCTTACTCATATTATCATATTTGATATTTATATTAAGAAATTTATTTGATACATATAAATTATCAATCAAATACAATAACTTTAAATAATTAAAATTTCAAACTCATAAACTCTAAATTCTAATTCGACCTTCAATGAACCTAGGGCTTGCGTGTATGCTATATCTACTCAATTACATTATTAATTGTCAACTCTTTTAAGTGCCATTGAGATTTACGTTAATATTAAATTATTAATGTAATGATATTACAGTACCTCTTATTTTCCTTCTACTTTAATTAAATCAAATTAATAAAAATATTTGAATATTATACGTGACCACACGCAATTTAAGTTCTATTCAACTAAGATCACTAATGTATGAATTGAGAACTAATTTAGATTTGATTAGTCTCTTGTTTATATGATCAACTTAACCACACGCAATTCATATAATTAATTAAGTTTGCTTTGAATTAAAAGTAATGAAGCTATCATAGTCTGTGTCTTTATAATGTATGTATAACTTCACCATAGATATATAAACACGAACATCGAAGAATTATAGTACTCTATGAATTGTTCCTTGTTACAGAGTTGTTTCAACATTTTTCGGAGAAATTTTCATAAGAATGAAGGAGAAAACATAGTTTGTCGTTTTGTTGTCTTTTAAAACATGAGTTCTCTCCTTAAAGACAATCGTTCAGAAGGAATACGTCCTGATCATTATATCCTTTCATTCTTTATTTCAAATTAAATATATAAAAAATATATATTTATTTAATTATTTATATGAGTCCGTATTAACCAACATAGGTGATACAAATATAATTTTTTCAATTCTTGATGTAAACGAAATATTAACGAATTTTAAATATATATTTTTAATTTAATAATTACAAGTTCAATGAAAGATAATGATACCTAACAGGCCAATAATCAACTAAACATGTCTATTGGGCTGGATAGTCATGTATCTGGCCCAATTAAAATCCAAACTGACCCGGCCCATAGAAAAATGGATCGATAATCCTCCTCGATCGATATCAATAAAAATACGAGTAGGGTGTGGATCTATATATTTTGAGCAAATAATTGCAAATAGACTAGGTACGAGTGACAGTTGAAGTATAGGCACCTAATGAAAACAAACATATACGATTCATGGAAAGATCAAGAAATAGAGTGAACCAAGTATCTGTATCTTATCCTTTCAAGGAAGGGGATAGCCAATGCGCAGATAATAGCAACACCGACTCTACGAAGTCAGAATCGAATTTCTCTATTGACTTTTCTAATTCATTTGTGTGAGATTTGCTTGGAATGTCAAACTATCCAATGGATGAGCCATTTGAATATAATTCCATAACTTTTTCAATCAAGAATAAGAATTTGAGATGGCAAGAGTTTCTTTCTTATTATTTCCATGACATAAAAGTCTTCTCTTATCCTATTTTTGGAAACATTAATGACATAGTCAAAAAGGATGAAACAAAAAAAGTAGTTTCATAGAAGATGCCTAGCTCAAACTAAAGAATAAAATGGAAGGAGTACGTAGCACAATTTGCAAGAATAAAAAAGATTTTATTCTTAAGGGATTGAAAATGGATATGTACTTTCCTCTTTTTATTTCAAAATGCTTTCGAATATTTTACTTCAATCAAGATATTGTTCTATGTAATGTATATCGATCCTTTCCAGACTTCATTTGTAAAATTTCACTGATGTTATTGTTTACTACTTTCCTCGATTTTATTTATTTGTTTCAATTTTTTGTGGGCATCTCCCCCATCACCAATAGACAATTATACATACTTTTGTCAGCAAGGAGGAGGAATTTTTGTGAGCATAAGGTGAGAGGATACCTTATTCTACTATGACATCCATAGAGAACATAAGAACTTTATGGGGTTCTCTTAAAAGAAATCTTAATATATAACATTTCTAAGGATTTAACTTATTTTTATTTTCTATTCGGTGTTTGATATTTACGTAAGGGTTCCGACTAATTTGAATTTGTGTCATGTACAACTAATTAAACAGGAAAGTGCCGTTCCTATAAAGATTATTTTTCTAATAAAGACTCAAATCTGATATCTCTGATTAAAAGTGAAAGAATCTTATCTGATCTACCCCATCACTACGACTTTTAATGGTTAAGGATTTAGCTTAATGTTACATAAAAGTTATAATTTAACTCGTGTACATTGACAATGCAAAAAAAGTTTTTAAAAAGTTGACGTGAATCCACATGATCAAAGAGGAAAATAAAAGGTATAAGATATAACATAAATTCACATGATATACGCATTACTATGCTCAACGATGAGATAGCCCAAGGGACAATATTATGTGAGACCTATTGGGGCAAATCGGACAACACATGTCATGAGTTTGCGTCATCACAATGAAATCCTACACAAAATCTAGCTCGAATAATAATAATTAAACTTTAGAGTATGTCCATCCATATATTATTTTAAATACTTAAAGGGTTATAATCGTGCGATAATGAGTCAAAAATGTTATTATAAGGTTACCAAAACCCTGGTATATTTTTGGAGGTTAACGTCATCAAAGACTTCTTAAGAACACATGAGAAAGCTTTAAACATACTATATTTTAATATGTTTGGTAACAAATAATGGACACATAAATAGTGAACACACAGTACTATGATAAGAAAGATCACATTTATATTCAACCTAGAATTAATTAGAAGGACAAAATATATTAGTGCATATATATCTCAAAGTCTTCTAAAGACTTTTGAGTGTATGTAAGTTTGACCTAGCTAGGAGCTAGCTAGAAACCCTAAGGTGAAAGAAAGACGAGTTAAAATTGATAACCATGTTCCATGGATGTCCTCAAAAGATGGAAATCCCACCCACTCTTGAAAGGATTTAACTTGTATGTATATAATAGGTTGCGATGGAATAAATATGATTTTTCTATCTGCAACTGGAGTATCAGGAGCGAAAATCGAAAATGAAAGAATTCTGCACTAAATAAAAAATGATTTTTAGCGACAATTAATTTACGGCAATAGTTCAATTGTCGCTAAATATGTATTTTTAGTGGGAATTATCACTCTTGTATATGTCCCTAAAGCCTTTAGTGACATTGGATCTAATGACACTAAACTAATGCCGGTAAAGATTTTAGCACTCTTTATTAATGTGTCTATTTATTGCCGCTAAAAATTATTTTTGTTGTAGTGTTGGTAGAGTGGGTTTCTTCTTTTTACGAGCCTTACGCTGCAGAAATCTGATTAAAATATCGAACAAGGGATAAGAAACTAAAAAAAATTATATACATTGATAAGGCAAAAAAAAATAAACAAATTATACTAGCAAGGTATTTTAAACTATATTAAAATAGGTAGAAAGACTTTATAAATCCCAGAAGATACTCAACTCTGTACAATATAAGGTTTAGCAATAATTAAATTAACACTTCTTGTGCTAATCATACTCTTTATGAGAGTTATCTTTTTGAATCATAAAAAACTATGTAAGAATAACATAGCGTTTGATTTTAAAAGTAAGATCATCGAAGATCAAAACCAAATGAGTCAAGAGTTGATCATCGAATAATAACAATGCTTAAGAAATTTGAGTGTTGATATAAGCTAAGAGTCACATTCATGAATGGTCAATTCATTAGGTTATGAGGTTGTCACTGTTAGGATCGAAATAAGCAGGTTTAATACAGAAGCTAGCAAAGCAAACCTCAAAAGATCATGAGTAAGAAGACAAAAGAGAAATACACAAAAAGACACAAAAATTTAACGTGGTTCGGTCAATCGACCTACGTCCACAAAGGCGATGAGCAATCCACTATAAATATGAGAGTACATAATATAGAGAGAAATAACCTCAACCAATTCACTCGGAATACAAGTAGGTTAACAAATTCTCCCCCATAACCGAAACTCTCAAAACCCTAGGACTACATTGTGAATGTTGATTAAGTTAGAAGGAACAAACCTCTATTTATAGAGTCCTAAACTTTTTCCTACAAGAAAAAGACTAGTCACTACAAAACCTTTTCCTAAAAGGAAAACTTATTTATGGTAAGAAACTCAGGGCAATTACTACCCAACAAAACTCTGCCTTGGCCTGAATTTCTGACAAAATAAATTTGTCCACCTTCTTCACATAATTTTCAACAACTTGCATCTCTTCTCCATAATCTCCTCCATCAAATCTACGTCTCGACACAGAGAACCTCTCTGAAACAATTTCTCCAACAAAATCTTCATTATTGTCAAAAAGGTTGCGGCTAGAACTACACCCGCCAAGATGAACACCCATCTCTAACTTGGTTCAATCATCGATTATCGAACCACTGAACCTGACTCCATCATTGAACCTGACTCTGATACCACTTGTTAGGACCGAAATAAGCAGGTGTAATACGGAAGCTAACAAAGCAAATCTCGAAAGACCATGAATATGAAGACAAATGAGAAACACACCAAAAGACACAAAAATTTAACGTGGTTCGGTCAATCGACCTACGTCCACTATAAATATGAAAGTACCAAATATAGAGAGAAATAACTCAGAATACAAGTAGGTTCACAAATTCTCCCCCATAACTGGAACTCTCAAAACCCTAGGACAACATTGTGAATGTTGATTAAGTGAGAAGGAACAAACATCTATTTATAGAGTCTTAAACATTTTCCTACAAGAAAAAGACTAGTCACTCCAAAACCTTTTCCTAAAAGGAAAACTTATTTATGGTAAGAAACTCAGGGCAATTAATACCCAACAGTCACACCTTTCATTTATATCGTTTTTTTAGGAATTTAAATACTATAAAATTCTTTTGAAAATCTCACTCTATAATAGAGATAAGAATAAAATTTGTGTACGTTTTATTATTTTCAGATTTTACGTATAATATTACGTATTGAATATATTGTTGTTGTTTGACCCCCCACCCCTCAACCCAAAAATAAAAGAGATTTTTAGTTTCTCCAAAGTGAAAGGAATGACTTGCCCATTTGAAGTCCACATGTAGGCATTTTTGTAGTGGAACAAAAATGTCGAATAATGTTCATATTTTTGGACGGTCATAAAAAGAAAATGGGTCAAATATCAACATAATGTAGTTTCTTTGAAATGATGTTAATGGGGTGCAGCCAGATGTTAGGGCCCGTTAATTCTATCTTATCTCAACTTTATGTCTGTTTGATAATTATGATGTTCGAATTAATTTTTGTATATTTTAATTAACTAGTTTCACGGTACGTGCGTTGTATATGTGTATCGTATCATATGCTATACGATGTTGTAAAATGGAATTAATATTACTAAATTGAAGCTTTTTAGTAAATGATTATAATTGAAAGAACATAAAAAAGTGATTTTAAATCATTATTATAGATTGTCATAGAGTTACTTGTCTTTTTTAGATCAAAATGGCCAAATATCATTAATTGGACATTTCAAAATACATTCAAAGTTTAAATCTGAGAAGAAAGTGACATTTCTTTAGCAATATTATATTTTGCTTCACTCAATTTTGTAAACAAATTTAACCAACATATTAGAAAAAAAAATATCAATATAAAAAAAGTCACCAATAGTCTTTCCTTTTAAGGTTATGAACATATGGATACCATTTAAGTACAATTTTTCTTTTAAATATTCATGCTTGAAATTTGGTATGTGCATAATCATTACCATAAATATTTCCAAAATTTATCTTTATACGTAATATATATTTTTTAGAAAATAGTTTTACTCAAATAATATGTGAGTAAGGGTATCATAGAGAGGTAATTTTACGAAAAAGGGGTACTTCTATGGTGAATGTCAACACTATTATAAGTAGAATGTTATAGAGATAAAACAAATATAACATCAAAAATTAGTTCTAAAGAAAATTAGGTTGTTAAAGGGAAATGTTGTTATATATATTTCAGGAGCATAATTTAATGTTAATATATGAACAACATCACCTATAACGAAAAAAATANTTATATATATATTTCAGTAGCATAATTTAATGTTAATATATGAACAACGTCACCTATAATGAAAAAAATATTTTATTTCTTTAAGTTTCTACCTTATCTTTATGGAATTGTAGTGTTCTCATTTTTCATGCCGCATACATATCATATAGTTGTTGTCTAATGAAAGTATTTAGTATCTAGTATATTATAGAAGTTGTATCGTAACATAAAACATTAAAAAATTGATAAATGAATAAAATTTAATGTATTATTTATTGAATCTTTAATTTGATTTGAGATCACTTTATAACCAATAGCTATTTTCTTATCTAATTTTATATAGCTAACAAGGAGTGTATCTTGTGACATAATATTTTTTTAGTTTAAAATAAACACAAAATAACAGGAAATTCTTCATGCAATATTAACTCTAGTGTTCCATTTGATTGAAATCTCTTGTCACCAAACACTTTATTTCTCTGTTCATTTTTACCTACATATCTATTAAAAAAATATTTTTTATCATGGCTATATAATCATATTATAAGTAATAGTGAAAACATATTTTTGAAATAGTGAACTTACAATCAAAACTAATAACTCAATGGGTGAAATGGTAAGAATGAAAAGTGATGATGACCTTGTCTACTTTGTTGTTTTTCTGTGGGCTACAGTTATCATTATATTATGAATGATTTTTGAGCATGTGAGAATTGTTGAGTTGCCAAAACAAACAAAGCTTCCTCAATTGAGTATCAACACAAAGGAACTTGACATCCTCCCTTTATCTCAAGTTTCTCTCTTTATTTATGTATCTACATCACAAGAAAAATTATTAACAAAAACAAATAAATTTAGACTATATCATGCAAACTTCATATATTGGAACATTACATACTAATGTATATATTAAGAAAAAAAAGTAATTATTATATCAAAATAATTTTCCTCAAGTACTTAAGGTTATGGAATATATCCTTTTAGGGTAGAACAACTTACTTCATCAGAATAGTGGTACCTCATATTCCGCTAAACTTCGAACTCACTCAATGACAATAAATCACAAAAAAAAAATGTAAGAAGAAGAAGAGTAGAAGATTAAAAAAAATGTGGTTGAATAATGAGAGGAAGTCCCTCTATTTATAGTCAACAAAGGATAGTATGAACAAATATTTTTTGTGTCTTATCTGAAAAGTCATGACATTTCCAAGAAGTCACAACCCTTTGGAAAAGTCACAACTTATTGAAAAAGTTTCAACTCATTGAAAAATCGCAACTTTTGAAAAAGTCACAACTCATCGAAAAAGTCACAACTCATCGAAAAAGTCACAACCTAAGTTGGAGGTTATTTGAAAAGTCATGACATTTCCAAGAAGTCACAGCCCTTTGGAAAAGTCACAACTTATTGAAAATGTCACAACACTTTGGAAAAGCCACTTATCGAAAAATCGCAACCTTTGAAAAAAGTCACAACTTATCAGAAAAGTTACAAATCATCGAAAAAGTCACAACCTAAGTTAGGGATATTATAGTAATTTAACATTTAAGTTAGGAGTTCATGCTTTTAAGGTTATATAGATATAAATTTTATTAGACATTTAATAATTAAAAATAAGATATGTTACGTACAATCCCAAATAAAAATATTCTAACTAGGGGTGTACAAAACCAAACCAAACCGCAAATCGAGTCAAATTGGAAAAAAAAATCGACTAGTGATTTGGTTTGACTTGGTTTGCTATTGGAAAAAAAATCCAACTATATTTGGGTTGGTTTGGTTTTAACTAAAAAAAAACAACCCGAGACCAAACCAACCCGACATTACATATGTAATTTTAAAATTTTATTTTATACATAAAAATATTTACTTTGATATAAGTTTAAAATATTTCTTATATTATTTCATAGTTTTTATCTTTTAATATATTATTTCAAGTTTAAAACTTAGAATTCGGAATGGTCCAATAAAGATTATAGTTCATAGATGTTGATAATTATAATAAAACTTAAATCAAAATCAAATTAATACTAATGCAAAAAGAAAATCAATTCAACACTAAGAATGACAATATTATTGAATATTTGTTCTTTAGTTTTACATTGGTTTAGACAATTAAAATACATAATCTAATTTTAATTTTCCTTAAATATTTAGTAATATAACTAATACTTACTAAACTTATTTTAGCATGATTTAGTACTTTTAAATTATGATTATTGTCATTATGACTTTGCAATATTTATTTTATATGATGATTTCATTATTATTTTATTGAATATTTTTGTGTCATTAGTACTCATCTCATATTTTGTGTTATTTTTTTAAAAAACACCTTAGATAATTGTATTTTGGTTGGACTAAAGAAATATTTGGAGCACAAGTTAGTTATATGTTTGTATGCAAACTTTACCGAAAAAATCCAAAAATCTGAAAAAATCCGAGGTTTATTAGTTTGGTTTGATTTATAAATTTAAAACTTCGACACAATGGTTTGATTTGGTATTTGAAAAACCCGAACCAATCCGGTCATGTACACCCCTAATTCTAACAATGTAAATATTCATTTCCTATCCTAATGATGTATATAAATCTCAAAAGCATTCTAACACATGTTACAACAAATACGATGTTTTATTGAACCTATTGTTTTTTACTTAATTCGATAATTTTGAACCATAAAATATATAATTATCAATGCCTGTGAAATACTAAACATGATATTTTCGTGTCCCAACATGGTCAAAGACTTTGTTTTAGACTTAATTCATTGTTTAAAACCACAACAACCAATCAAATACTCAAAACCAAGAAACTTCCAAAAGTTGACTGACTAAAATGATTCATCTTTCCACTTATGATGCTGAGGGGTGGGTCTGCATGACAAAATTTAAATTTTATGAATTTCGAATTAAAATAACTATATCAAATATCAATAATTTAATTTTGAATTTAATATTTATATATATTTAATAAATTTTTTAATACAAACATAAAATATATTCTAAATTTACTGAATTCTATCGAAACTTACCCTTCAAAACTTAAATGTGGACGAAATTTTTTCTGGGGGGGCGGCGGCGGTAGGGGGTTGAATAATGGAAGCCAATACCACTTAGCCCACAATTATAGAGTCCAAGTGAAGACACGTGGCAATTTCACAATTCGCCACTTGTCATATCATAAGTGGACAAACAATCCATCTTTCTTTATAATATAATATACTTCAAAAACCTTCANTACCACTTAGCCCACAATTATAGAGTCCAAGTGAAGACACGTGGCAATTTCACAATTCGCCACTTGTCATATCATAAGTGGACAATCAATCCATCTTTCTTTATAATATATAATATACTTCAAAAACCTTCAAAGCTAACTAGCCCAATCTTATCTTTTTCAGTTCCTATATAAACAACTTCTCATCAACCACAATCTTATTATATAACCAAAAAAATCCTCTTCTTCATCCTTTTTTCTTCATTCTTGAATTCATGAGAAAAAGAAGAATGACAACTATAACATATGATCCAAATTTCAACAACCTTCAAAAAATCAAAGAATATCCTCAACATAAAGTTTTATTAGAAGAAATTGAAGGTCTTATTAAAGTTTACAAAGATGGTCATGTTGAAAGACCTCAAATAGTACCAAATGTCACTAATAAATTACCTCTTGAACTTGGTGTTACCTCTAGTGATGTTGTAATTGATAGGTACACAAATATTTGGGCACGTTTATATGTTCCAATAATATTATGTCAAGGAAATAAATTACCTATGTTAATTTATTTCCATGGTGGTGGATTTTGTGTTGGATCATCATCTTGGATTTGTTACCATGAGTTCTTAGCTAAATTAGCATCAATTGCTAATTGTGTGATTATGTCTGTTAATTATCGATTAGCCCCCGAAAATCGTCTTCCATCGGCTTATGACGATGGAGTTAAGACGATTGTTTGGATAAGACAAAAAGTGCTTATTGGTTCTAATGAAGATTATTGGTGGTTAAATAAAGTTAATTTTTCTAGTATTTATTTGGTTGGTGATAGTGCTGGTGGAAACATAGCTTATAACGTAGCTATAATGCTTCGTTCGAAAATAGGTGACCTAAAGCCAATAACTTTAAAAGGTATCATTTTAATTCAACCTTTTTTTGGTGGAGAGTCAAGGACTTACTCCGAAAAATACACTATCCAGCCGCCACGGTCAACGCTCACATTAGCGAGCGCTGACACATACTGGCGGCTAGCATTGCCCACGGGGGTTAATCGAGACCACCCGTGGTGCAATCCGATTGGGAAAGAGGGTGTAAATTTGGTGGATATAAGGAATATTCCTGGAATATTGGTGTGTATATCTGAATTAGATATTTTGAGAGATAGAAATTTGGAGTTTTGTTCTACTTTAAATAGAGTTAGTAATAAAAAGGTTGTTGAATATGTGATGTTTAAAGGTGTAGGCCATGCATTTCAAATACTGAGCAAATCTCAAGTTGCACAGACAAGAACAACAGAGTTGATCGAACAAATTAAAGGTTTTATCAGTTGATTGATGACCACTATGTACAAAATAGAATCAAGGATTTAAGTTATATGCACGACTAATTTATCATTGTTATAACATGTTAGTTATTGTTTTTATGAATTACTGGTCTATGTTTACTATAGAAGGATAATAAATTGGTTTGTAACATGTAACTTATCGTTTTTTAATTAAGAATTAATGGTCTATATTTATTATAGAGAATACTGTATGGTTTGTAACATGTCACTTTATCGTTTTTGTTGAATTACTATTTATGTTTACTATAGAGAATAATGTATGATTTGTAACATGTCACTTGTCATTTTTTACGAATTACTCATCTATGTTTACTATAGAGATGGTTTGTAACATGTCACTTGTCATTTTTTATGAACTATTGATCTATCTCATGATATCATAATATGATATCATATCATGATTACATATCACAATTCCATATCGCATGGCCAAACGGACTATTAGACACTTACTTTAGTCTTAAAAAAATTATAAATTTTATTTTCAATCAAACATAATACGATCATCCGGGGGAGAACAAGAATTGGGGATCGGATGCCGGTGAAATTTCCGTCAATGATTGAGATGTTCAATCAACTCCCTCCCCCTTTGTGGGGGTCCCGACCCCTACTAGTGAGCAGAAAAGGAAGGAGGAAAGAGGCCCTGGTGAACCATCATAATTAGTGAACAAGTGTAAGCTTCGCTGTCCACAACACAACAAGAAGGTTGGTCATAGTGAAGTGACATGGCATTCGTGTGGGTACGTGGACTTGTCCAGTATAAGTATTAAGAAAAATTAATATTATTTTCTCTGTTGTATTTATTATGGCATTATGTTAGTTCTTTTAAAATTAAAAAAAAAATGAAGTTTTATATTATTTTTCTGATAAATAGGAAAATTTTATAATCACACAATACGATAACATGAGTTATGGACTTCAAATGTCCTATAATCATATAAATATTAAGATTAAACTTATAGTCCAACTATGGCAAACATGCGAAATGGAAAGTAGTACTATATGTTAAAACAAAATTATTTCAATAGTGCGACTTTCTGAAAATATGAACTTAGATAAAAGGGTATAGAAATCAAGAATTAAAGTAGAACGTTAATAGATAATTGAATGTTGTCTAGTTTTACTTATCACTATTGTTATAATTATTGCTCTCCTATCATCTTATTATTTAATTGTATAATTACTTATTATTTTCTTTGTTTCAATTATCATATTATTTATTGTTGTTATTGCTTTCTTATTTTATTTTTAACATGACTTCTTTAACAGTATATATATCCAGTGTAATTTCATACAGGTAAGATTTGGAGAGGGTACAATAATAGTGGCAGACCTTACCTCTACCTCATAGAAATAGAGAGGTTGTATATGATAGACCCTCTTGGCTCAAAATAAAACATTTTCAGATTGTTTGGAAAAAAAGAATACATAAATGAGGACAGTCATAACAAAAAAATAATGCAATAATTAAAATTTTAGCATGACTTTTTCACTAATATATTTCCTTTCAATATTTGATATTGATAGGGTTTACAGTTTACCTAAGCAGAAGATTTATTTAAAACGGTTATCTACCTTCACAAGATAAGAATAAAGTTACGTACAGACCACTATCTTCGTATCCTATTTGTAATTTGTAGTGTTACAACTGGATATGTCTTTGTTGTTGTATTTTGATTCTCTAGATCTAAACAAGTGGGAAAATGACATTGATAAGAAGACAAACACGAAAAAGCACTTTAATTATTCATTGAAAAGATTATATATATACATGAACCAGAAAATAATAATTGCCATTCCAGAAACTCAAATTGAGACAAAATAAGAATTATTGATGAAAAAATGTCAATTTCAATATAAAGTTTATGAGGATTTTGTCTCATATACTATTTACACTACCATAACCCAAATTAATCTGAGTATTATATTACAAATTAATCTGAATATAAGTGATACAAGATTTTGATTAATTTCATACTTCACTTGTAGGATTATACTGTTATTTACTTACTATTGAAGGCCTTAGTCAAACTTTGTAGCCAACCTACGTAATAAACTATCACCAATATTAAGGACAATTCGGTGCATTATGCTCTAGTTAAGTGTAGAGGACAATTTTGACTAATTCAATTTGAATGTATTGTATACCATTTTAATTTACAATATATTTCTGCAAAAGATTGTTTTCATGACTATCAATTGAATGTTTGTTTAGAGGCAGATATAGTATTTTAGTACATTATATATCCATCTGAACCTATTACTTTTGGTACGATACATAAATTTATATATAGAAATTCACCAATATTACAATAAATAATAAATATGAATTTGTAACTATAATAATATAATGAAAACAATGTTGATAATCTTTAATATTGAATCAACAAAATTATAAATCTTGAATCCACCTCTAAATAGTTCGTTTCTAAGTAACATTTGTTATTGCCACTAAAGGCATTTTTTGTTGTGTTATGTATATAGGCCTCGACTAATAATTAACAAACTTCATGTTGTCTTTGGGCCATGCCCAAAACTTTCTTGAGTGAAATATTATGTGAAATAGTGGTGATGAACGTTCCACGTGTGCACCTACGTCATAATTGACGTTATAGATGAAGGTCCGAGGTTGAGGTTGGCAAAAACAACATCATCTTCGTACCTTCATCGTCGTACTAACTCTAACTTTCTTGCTCAAATGAATGTTCCAGATGATTTACCAAATTGTATCCTGAAAAAAAAGAAGATAGATTTGAATTTTATATTTTCTAAACCAAATAAACGTACTAACATGATGAAACATATTCCCAATATCACTTATGTATATATTTTACTTTTGTTGTGTGCTATCTTTTCACTATGTTTGCATGAATTAATTTCAATACTTGCAAATTAAATTATAAGTATATAAGCTTAATTATTTAAAGGATTCGTCTAGATATCATTAGCCCTAACTAACAAACTAGTTATTAAAATTATAAGATAAAAAAAAATAACAATAACACTACAAGAAGAAGTTTAGAAACGAGAAGCGGATTTAGAATATTTAGTTTATCAATTCTTGGCGATAATCATTTTTTCTATGTTTACATGGTAGATGAAAATTTTATCATAAACACATAGTTTGTGCGAAAAATATACCTTCTGCTAAATAGTGGATCCGCCCCTACTACAAACAAAAGCTAATTAGGTTACAAATTTGAACTTTTGAGGCAACACGAGGGTCAATTTCACGTATAGTCACTAACTTCTTACTCATCATAACACTAAAATCACAATAAAACTTTATTTTTCACATCAAACTAAATGAATTTTAGTCGTCATAATAACAGTAAAGTTATAAAACTATTTTTTTTTAATCACAAGTAGCTAGTGTGATTTTAACTATCTACATGAATCTAAAGTTTTGTATAGTTAGAAACAATACCAGCAAACTTCGATAGGGTTTTTTCCTTCCTTTTCTTCTTACTCCATCTGATTTATTGGCACTCAAGAAAAGAGACACAATATGATTATTGAGAAGAGGCATAATCGAATATATCTCTCGGAATTAGCTATGAACTTCGTCGTTAAATTGTTGGTAACTATATAAAAATATTGATAATTGTTGCTAATCCGTCTCTAAATAGGATTAGTAACATATTCTGTTGTTTAGCTACAAAATTGTATGTCGCTAATTCTTTTTCTTTTTCTTTTTTCTTTTTTGTAGTGTATAAGATGAGATTGTTAGCTTTATATGGGAAATGTATTCAAGTGAAGCTCTTATTTATAGGGGGAAAAAATAAAGAATGTAGTTTTTGGTGGTTGAAGGCTTATAAGTCTATAGGCATGACATCCACCTTTCTAAGGTTAACTATGTCTCAACCACCATGTGTAAAAGTCACACTTTTCTTTTCCCCTGTTTGATGTGTCATAACTAAATAGCAAAATTCGTAGTTAA
Organism: Solanum stenotomum; assembly: GCF_019186545.1. Lineage (NCBI taxonomy): Eukaryota > Viridiplantae > Streptophyta > Magnoliopsida > Solanales > Solanaceae > Solanum > Solanum stenotomum. The sequence goes on along the minus strand of NC_064287.1, from coordinate 52,725,211 downwards.
TCTTATTTAGCGATAGATTATATAAAAAAAAAATGTTAGTTACGAGTTAAATAACGACGAAGTTCTAAAACTTTTTTTGTAGTGATAGGTGTATGGTTAGATCTTACCTACCCAAGTCTAGGCAAATGGTCGATCTTTAAAAGAAACAGTCAAACTCATGGGTTAGGCAAGGGTTAATATTGAAGCTTTGACCAACATAGTCGTGGTGCACTGGTGGGAGTGTTTCACTCTTAACTAGAGGTATCAGGTTCGAGCGCTAGATATGGAGAAAATCATGTTGGGAGCGCCACCCCCGAATGGGCCCTGCAGTGCGCGATCCGGATTTAATCGAAGCCCCAATGTGGGCTCCGGACACTGGGTGGAAAACCAAAAAAAAATAAAAATATTGAAGCTTTGCGCACCTTGTTTATGAAGGGTTCAAATATTATCAGAGGTCTCGGGTTCAAGTAGTTTGAAAAATGAAGAAATTTGTGAAAGAGACCTAATATTTGGAAAGAAAAAATATCTCCATAATACATTTGATAATTAACCAATTTGGACTACATGTGTACTAAATAAACGGATTAACCACCTTTAGTCACACTCCTGGTGATCGTAGCATAAGATTTAAGACAATTTAATTCAAATATATTAAGAAAGAAATGAGCTTAGTGGTAAGTAAAATGTAAGGTCAAAAAGTGCCCTATTTTGAGGGTAGCAATTACTACAAAATTTAATTCAAATATATACTAAGAAAAATGAGTTTGGTGGTAAGTAAAACGTAAGGCCAAGAACTGCCCTATAATGAGGATACCCACTTAGTACAACGAAAAAGACATTACCAAACAGTTTTTGACAAAATAAATAATTCATTCATTTCAATTTATTTATTTAAAAAAAAAAAAAAAAAAGACAATATCACAAGATTAAAAGATATTTTGATACATTCTTTAGTTTAAAATCACAAGATTCAAAAAAAAAAAAAAACTTTCTTTAACATCATGTTAAATCAACGATCTTCAAAAAAATTCTCGATTATGATTATGTTTTATTCTCAACAACATGCATACCCCAAATGGAGTTTGGTGAGAGTAGTATGTACACAAACCTTACCCCTAACTTGAGGAATAGAGAGGTTGTTTCCGAAATGTTGACAAATAAATAGCAAGCTTCTCCATATAAACTGTAATCAGTTAACCTAAGCTAACCAATACACATTATTAACCTCATTTAAAACACTAATCCTCAATAAGGTGATTCGATGTAAAGTAAAAATTACAACGGGGTGGGATGTGGGGGGACAGTGCACAAACATTTTTAGGCTAAGAAATGCAAACACTAATATAACGACAAATTTGTTTGCTTAGAGTAACACAGCTAAAATGTTGTAATTTCAAACCTCAAAAAGTACACTAACAAAAACAAATACAAATTGAGCTTAGCAGATCCAAATAGTAAAGTATGGCAGCAGCTTTACATGAAAAAACACTCAGGTCTTCATTAGTGTCACAGCATCTTGAATGCCGAATCCTACAAAAGAATTAGTAACAACAATATACGACTCCAAGCTCAACACGATGCATTTTACATTGTACACCTTTCCCCTTTTGCTTCTTCGTGTGAGAGCGTAATCCAAGACTACTGAAGAGGGATTAGAAGAGAGATTTGTACTACTCTCACCTGACAATGTTTAGCTTTCTCTAACCTGACATCATGACGTTATCAATCGACTGGAGTGCTTGATTGGCATAAAAGCGAACATCGACGTCAGGGTCTTCAGCTAGCTCTACTAAACTGGGCCGAATGGTTTTCTCCACCACCTACACAATTGAAATTCCTCATGATCTCGTCCACATTGTCAAAAAAGAGCGAAACTTTGTGGAAAAGCTCAGTCATTTCCCAAAACAAACCAAGTATAAGCAAACCAAGAAACAAGAAATGAGGAGAGGATTCTCACCGAGTTGTCAACAATAGGTATAAGGGATTGCAACACCTTTGCCACATTAAATTTAATGTTGGGCACTCTGGAATTAGATAAAACTTTTGATTAGTTCAAGGACTTGAGGTACAAAACCAGTTAAACACTGGGAAGGAAAAATCACCTATCCTTTGTAGCAGTAACTACCACAGGCAGCAACTTAGAACAAGTTATCTCAGAACCCATTACTGGTGCAAGCAATGAAATTGATCTAAGAATAGTCATTCGATACAAATAATGTGGACTGGTAGTCATATCCAAGACCTGCAAAATAAGACATTTCTAACTGAGAGAGAGAACAAAATTGGAATTGATCATGGGAAAAGCTGGAGCTTAGAAACTCTATGAGGCCATAGAGAATTATTTTCCTTCTCTAGTTCTCAGCCTAAGAGGTAAACTTCCTAAGAAGGAAAAACAAGTGCACCACTAATTCTTTTCCTGAAATCTTCAGTTTTCACCTCTCCTGTTAGCAGGAGAACATGGATGGAAATCAGCTTATGATTGACTATATCCACCATGAGTATCTCGAGGTCAGGGAAGGGCAATGCAGATTTATATAAGAATTTTGGGGCGAAGATACATACGTTTCAAAACTATCATAATAGTTATCGACCCCACCTTCTCCCCTACGCGTGCACCTTGGTCCCATCAACTTCATGTAGTAAGAGAAGCTATATCCCATATGACTCACTGAACTTGTTTGTTTTTTTAAAAGATATCATGGAGGAGAATTATCAGTTCAAATTATCACACGTCAAGCAAACCTGAGGAATTATATGCTGCATTGCCCACTCTGGACCAAATTCTTCTGCAAGACGCTTCAAGTTATTAGCAGCAGCATCTCTAATTGAATAAACCTGCATCAAAGAATCAGCAAAGAAGATATCAGTGGCAGAGATATTGTCCCATCAACTTATTGATAAAAGCAAATTGCCTTCTCACATTCATCAACAGACAACAAAAAAAATGTAAAGTAACTATCGCGGAAAAGTTGGTGAAATTCCACTCCAGAAAATGTCCCAACTCGTTTTCCACTTGCAATAAGAAAGGAAGTGGAAGAGATGGACTGAGAAAGATAGAAATAAGTTTTCAATGAAGCTTCTCATGCACCAAGATCAAAGTTTTATGCTTCATCAATTTTATATGAATATCTAACAGCCAGATTATCGAATACCAACCTTGTCCTGTAACCATTGCATGCAAAGAGCACCCAGCTTATCATCAAAAAATCCTATGCCCAATTGACTTGCCAATAGAGGTATGTATTCTATTATTGCAAGACGGACTCGCCAATGCCTGTCCTCTGCCAGCTCAACAATAGCTGGCAACAGAGATTGAGACAATAAATCAATTCCAATCACCTGTAACATTTAGAGAAATTGAGAGTTAAGAAAGAAGTAAAATCAAACTAAAAATAATAATAATTAATTAATAAATAAATAAATAGTTGAAAGTTGCAGAGTGCTAGGAACTAATGCAAAGTGCAAGCAGCTAAAGACAGTGACTAAACAAGAAGATCCTTGATGTCAAATTTTATTTACAAGAGTAAAAGGCTCAAGTGCAGCAAATCCAGGTACAAGAAGGAGAATGAGGAAAATACAGCAAGTAACAGCAGATAGTGCGATAATCGGAACACACTAAACACCATACTAGGATAACACTAAGAAATACTAGGGAACAAAAAAAAAGGGTATACCAGATAGAGTTCAGTATGTTACAGGATTTTGATTGCTTTCTTTATTTTAGGGTCTGTGCATCACTAAAATACACATCACAACATATGGCATACCAGTTCCAAAATCAAGCAGCAAAAAGTTCACTAGTCTCATAATTAATTGCAGACCACAGGAAAAATGTGTGAATCGTTCACCAACCTGATTGACTTGATCAAGCTTGCTAATGATGTTCAGGCGCACATCAGGAAACTCGTCCTTCAGAAGGGAAAGAAATATTGGAAGAAGATGTTCAATGGTTGCATCCTGCAAATGCACAAATAGAAGTCAAATTATTTCATAGGTAAATCTTAATGCTTCAATCAAGCACGGATGTGCATTGCATGATGTGAAAAGCTTTCCCAAGATAGAGATTATCTTCAGCAACTCATAGCATTAGTATATGACGTACCACAGTAAATTCCGGACCATCCAACAATGCATATACCATCTATATCATTAAAAACGCATTACAAATGTTAACCTCATCTAGAAACTAATGCACCTCACCTTTCCCAAAACAGGAGCCATCCCCATTATAACGGAAGCCAAAGCAGATCTGACATGTTGTGAAGAGTCTGATGATAATTCCTATACATTTATCAAACGCAAAATATATATTAGAGGATCAATAGGAACCAAAAATGCAAAATGAAGCTCCTAAACAGCAAATATATCGGGCATATACCTTCACACAGGGAAGAATATGTTGAATAGCAAGCTCGGGACTGAGAATCCTGCAGAATTTGGTGACTTTTCCTGCAGCAGCTATGCGAACTTCAGCTTCATTATCTCGAAGCAAACGGACATAGGCAGGCACCAAATCCGTCCTAAACCATGGTAAGACACAATCAGACATCTAACAGCGAAGATTTTGAATTTTCCAAAATAAACAGCTTGGTGAAGAGAGCATGATTCATTGGCAGAAACATAGAGAAGTATGAACAGGGTATGAACAGCATATTCCTCTACTGATTAGACATTATGACTCAACAGCCCAATGTGTGATGAATAGAACTTTTCAGGGACTGGAGTATATTGCATGTTTTCAAAATTTAACTTTTACTTTAACAATGATGCATCAATTATAGAAAAATCCTCGGTCTAAACAAAACCCATACGTTCCTAAACTACCACTAATTGATATCATGGAGCTCCTCAGCCATTTGCCCTACCCTTATTCATTGACAAACTACTATCAAAAAGGTGAAAAAAGTATTCATGAAAAAAGAAGTGTTCTTGTTAGACCCACTTGGCCAACAAAACTCGGCAGGCATTAGTTTTTTCTGTCTTTTTCTTTTTTTCGTATGGTGGGGGGCAGGGTCCACATTGCCCGAATTACGGAACTTGTCAACCAAGTTGGGAGCCAAGCTAATGAGTTTTGACAACAAGACTCTAAATGTAACTGGCACACCTGAAGGATAGTGGCTGTGGGTTCCCTTGTAATAGCAACTCATCACTTCATTCCACCAGATCCACTTCAGAGGAAGACATTTAGGTCAACGAATAGAGCGTAATAGACGTACAAAAGTATATGTCTATCCAATTATGTGGAAGGTTCAAAATATCAGGTAAACCTATGAATTACACTGACAACAATATATTCCCACTTTACAGATTAAAATTCCCCACTTTGTGGGATTTCACTGGGTTTTTTGTTGTTATTGTGGCTGTTTACAGATTAAAATTAACTGAAAACAACCAAAAAATGAGAAGAATCCGGTACAATATGGACTCCATAGATGGACATCATATGGTAAACATTCACAAAGTATCACATATTTAAGTTGAGAAAGTACCTAGTGGGCTCAGGCCCTACAGCTTCACATAGTTCGTACAACTGGTTAGCAACCATGTATCGAACGCGCCAAGACTTGTCCTGGTTATTAGCAGAAAAAAAACATGCACAATTATGAACAAATGAAATTTCCTTCCAAAGTAGGTAAATTCTTCGAGACAGAGAGGATCATACTATAATAGCACTCAATATTATCAAGGCTAAACCAATATAATGGATCACTGAAAGGTTTAATCCTTCAGTTTAGCCCTTTTTTACCTAAATTTTACTCCTACAACTGTAATTTCTGCTAGCAAATGTAGGCAAGTGCACAAAGAGTTTTCCGGAATCATATTTTGATAAGTGTTACTATGCTAAGACTTATTGGTACATGTTCATCCTGTAAAGCTTATTTTGCAACAAATTCACTCTAACTTAACAGAGTGACTTTCCAACCACCAAGATTTAGCAATAAAGGCTTCACCTAAACAAGCCTACTCAAGCGATTCATCCACGTTTCTTTTCTCATTCCCCTACTCTGCTAGTTTGTGAAAAAACAGTAAGCAATACACCGCTCACCCAGTCTAACCCTATGCTACTACCTAAAAGCTTCATATGAAGAGAGTGGCTAGGATTTGAATACAAGGTTCTTTTCCATGTCACATACATCGGAAACATTCAGAGAACTTAAAGGCTATATCTTTATGTGGAGAAACAACACTCTAGATCAGAAGGCACGCCTAATGTGCATAATTAAACAGAAATACAAGAAGATATGACAACTATATTTATTTAGATGAAAGATGACAACTATTAGGAAGTTAAGTTGCTAGTATTTCACTGGTAGCTCAATCATCCAACAACAACAAGTTGTTACATGATGGAATTAATTTTTTTTATAAGTGAACAAAAGAATATAAATCATGGTGCAAGGTGCAAGAGTTCAAGGATCTGTGTGAGCCAGGACAGCATGACTCCAAAGTCCAAATACAAACTAGAGAGTACCTGAGAGAAGTTGACAATGACAGGCAGGATATGTGCCACACAGTCCTGAGGCTCCAACAGCTTGCCAAGTGCAGCACAGCCCTCAACAGCTAATAATCGCACAGAATCCTGATCTGGAATCAGAAGACATTAGATAAGCCAACAAAAAGATGTTTTGAGAATAAAACACTAGAAAACCGACAATCCGTCACACTAAAACGCATCCTAATGAAACTTCACATTTAACCAAAAATAACCATTTTATTTCTATAAGCAATAGGCTATATGAAGTTACATCAACTTAAAAGCCAACAACTTCATGAAGTAACACTAACTTAGAAATCTTTATTAAGAGAAATATTTGGATAGACCCTCTCTAGTCATAAGTTGCTAATTATAACTGAAAATATTACCATCATGTGTAAGATCATCAAATATTGACATGATGTCACTCTTCAGGTAAGCAGATTCAACTGTAGCAGCAAACTTCCCCAAGTTTGTAGCAGCCGACCTTCGCACCATAGGCATGTCGTCTTGACACAATTGGCTGTAAATAGACCGAAGTTCTGTTTTCAACATTTCTGGGGCACTTGAGTAAGCAATATGAAAGAGCCCACATGCAGAAACCCTTGCTGTGAACCATTCACCAGCTGCTAGCCTCTAGTGATTGGAAAGAATAGGAAGATGTATAAACATTTGACAAATCACGAACCATGATGTTAAGTAAAAGATAAAAAACATATATACGAGTGATGTTCAGAATCGCACAGACTAGAATTATATTAGGGATTGCAAGTGAAAAGATAAAAACATATATGGGTGAAGTTCAGAGTTTCACACGTTAGAATTATATTAGGGATTGCAAGCAAATAAAAGGTCTTTGTATGTTTGTGTAACTACCATGATGTCATAATGATGAATAACAACGAGCAAACAATGGTAATAGTCATAGTCAAACCTTCACAAGCGGGACGAACCAATCAACTAAATCACTCTCCCTCATCTGGGATCCAATTCTACACAATGACTCCACAGCTTTATCCCTCACACAGGTCTCCTCAACTGTACAAAGGGTCTCTAGAGGTGGGAGAAGAACATGAGCATGCTCCACACCTCCAACATAAGGAATAAACACGCCCAACTCTTCTGCCATTGCAAGCAAAACTTCATCATCGTCGTCATTGTTTTCACTCAAAAAGGGGATCAACTCCTTTCTGGTTCTTTCCTCACCAAGTGCACGTGCAATAGTTGATAGCCTCCTAATAGAATTTAACCGCAATTGGATATCATCATTCTTAAGTTCATCTATTAACACAGCTATCGGGTACAATGGCTCATCTACCATTGCCATCCTCTCGAGATTCTGTTAGAGCTGCAAATACCAAACTTTCAATCAAACAATTCCAAAATGTGAATCGAGAAACAATTACAACAGAACTACAAAAGCATCCGACCCTAAATCTCCCCGAAAAATCACAAATTTTCATCTAACCAGCCAGATCCAAAACAAATCCAGCGCATAAAACAGGAAAATAATCGAATGGAACGCTCAATTTACTAACATAACATACCTCCAAATCTGAGATCTAAACAAAATCCCTAGCGAATTCCAATCAGAAAATATACAAAAACAAATACCGCCTAGGAATCAAATATTTAAGCTAAAAATAACTGAAACTAGAAAGAGGTGAACAGCTTGTTCCAAATTGAACCAATTAAGCTCCACAAACACAGTATTGCAAAAGAAAAATCGATTCTTTAATGCATATTTTTTCTCTTTATGCAAAAAGATAAGAAATCTTCCCGGAGAGGAGGAAAATAGATCGTTACCGGTGGAAATTTTGCCGCCGTTCGCCTGAGATTCGAGCTTGAATTTCGTCAAAATCTAGAGAGAGAGTGAGAAAGAGTTAGAGATGGAAAAGAGAGATATTTGCCTACTGATGAAATGACAATGTAATGTTTAGATGGGTCGCTTTTCATTTAGGCCCAACAAGATAACTTGGGCTTGAAGATGGGTAAAACCAATTGGGCCTATTAGGCAAGCAAATAAACAAGCCCACTTTTAAATTAACAAAAAAGTGAAGGTTCGATTTTAGTAGTTTAGTTGGTTGACTACCTGAACTTTCATATCATTTGGCGAGAGTTCGATTCTCCATCTAGTAAAGGAACAAAAATTAGTTTTTATAGTTTATTTATATTTAAACATATATGGTGTGGCAACATGTTTGAACTCTAACTACCAATCCATTTTGCAAGAAGTTTTGGCGCTCTAAATTATTTTCACGTTTAAATTGCTCAAAGCATGATACTTCATATTTGGCTAAAACAGTAAAAATAAGTAAATTTTGGTTTTGTATAGTCTCTATCATGTGTAACTTTAATTACTTTCTTTATAATAACTTTTGGACTACGCTAATATAGGAACTCGTACGAATTTATTTGAGAAATGTCCAACGTCCTAATATGTTAGAGGTTAAGCATTGACCATTCAAGGATCGTTGGCTACTCATTCGGAGCTTCCAAATCAAATAATTTGTGTTACCAAGCAAAGAAAAGCTTAAAATTAACTATACGTAACAAAATTGTAAGACAATAGCACAATCAATAATCCAAGAAATATAAAGATTATAGAAGTAGTGGAGAAGAAGAAATAAAATAGATATAGCAAATAGGAAACGGGTAGAGGATAAGCAAATGAACAAGGAGAGAGCATATAATCAAATATAGAACAATATAAATAAAAGACTAAGATATATATGTTAGAAATGAGTAGCAATACAATACATTTCATTAGAAGGGCTAAATTCGAATAGATCAAAAATCAAATTCAAATCACATCTTGTTGAACATGATCATCCAACATTAATTAATAAATAGATGATCAAGCCAATAAGGGAAATGAAAATAATTCCACATTTTCTTAACATATTAATTTCATTTTTCTCCTTGATTAAGTCATATGTTTCTTTGACCAAACACAATATACAAATTGAAATTATACCATGAGAAAATTTGATAAATTGGTGAAAGAGTCTCTTTTAAGTCTCAAATGACCTCCAAATCTTAATTATTAGCCAGATAATTTTCTCTCTTAATTAGTGTTAATGACTGATGGGGTTAATTCGAATACAAAAGTGATGGTACTTATTTAAGTTAAAAGTAAAAAAGTAATGAGTCAAACGAGTTGAGTTTCTTAATAAATAAGTGGATGTAATTTTAATCCTTGGTGCGACTAAAGTCCAAGATTTATATTAGCTTAGTTTGTTAGTTATATAGGGTTACATTTGAGCGAAAAAAAATATTAAAAGTATCTATCGATCAAAAGGTTAATAAAGAATATTATTAGTCATTTTCGATACATTAAAAATATTTTTGGGCTCTTTTTCATTTCTAAAATAATGTGCTAGTATAATATTATCAATCTTGTATAAAACTTTACAAGAAGGATCTCCTTATTACTATAGTCTCAAATGCACTATGACTCATTCATTAACCATTTTTCTTTTTATCTCAATGTAGAATGAAGAATCAAATCATAACTTGAAAATTAATGATAAGAGTTGGGCAATTTGATATTACTAATAGCCTTATTTTTTTGCCTTGAGTATATATATGTATATTCATGATAAAAGAAATACCTCATATATACATCAATATACATATTTCATTTTTCTAATTCAACTCCTTTCCTCCTTACACAACTATAAAACAAATGACAATTTTTGCCTTTTTACTATCACACAAACTTATTACATTATGAACATGCTTGATAAATTCTTTTTTTTCCCATTCATTCGGTGTTCAACATTCACATTGGAGTTCGACTAAATTCAGATTCGCACCGAAAAATCCCACCTTGGGTAAAGCGCTTCTTAACAAAGGCGACTCCATACTCAAGGAAACTCGAACCTGAAACCTCTAGTTAACGACGAAGGAATACTTGATAAATTCTTTTAACTCTTGACACTAATGGGCTCTTTAAACTCTGCCCTTTGACTTAGTTCTTCAAAACAATCAACCACATTTTGTAGCCTTGCAACAAATTCAATGAGAAGTGAAGCAAAAGTAGCCAAAGACAAAGCACTAGCACTTAAATAAGTTTCAATTTCATCAATTGTATCAATCTTTTCACCATCAAGTAATGAGAGACATGAAGGCCAATGATTTTGCTTGTTAAATAACATTGACTTTGTGACCAATTGATCCTTTGGATATTGTGGACTATGCAAATCCCTTATGTCAATGGATGTTTCACTAAGTGATTGAAAATTTAATGGCAAATTTTCACTACTACCATTTTCATTTTCATTTGAAGAATCATCAAAATTGTTAATAATGTTTGGTTTTCCAATTTCCCAATTTTTTGAGTTGACTAAGAGATATGACTTGTTGTCTATTTTTTTCTGAAGATATTGTGCTGTCTCATGTACTTCTTTTAGGATATTTTCATGACTATTTAGTGCTTCCATTTTATCTAATTTTGTTCCTAGCTCACGTAGAACATTTGTAGCGTCGATACCGACTCTTTTAAGCTCATTTTGAAAAACCTTCCTCTTATCTGGTGGTGCCTGCAAAAATGTTTAAGAGTTTTATTTCCATGTTTTGAAAGTACAACAACTCAAGATGATCTGCGACAACATATATAATTGTAGTTATTCTAGTTTGATGAACTAAATAATTCAGTAAATTGCATGTTAATCTTGTAAAAGAATGATTGATTGTTATATGTTTTTAGACTATCATATAAACATGGTCCATATAATAACATGTGACTGTTTATAGTGATCCCAATTTGGCAATCTTAGTATTATGGTAAATAACCTGTTAAAAGATAAGAATTATTTTGGGTTCATTTCATGTCTCCATCTAAAGTGGATGATGGTGCAAAATGTAAGACCTAATTAAGCAATATTTTGATTTTCCCCCTATGTTGGTTGATCGGATCCTTAAAAAATATCATTATATATGTGACAATATGGGGATCTAGAAGTTCATCTGAATAACTCTGTCAGAAAATTATATTATTTGTATATATTAAGGTGAAAATATTTGTTATGTATATACATGAAATGTTAGTTTTCCTTGATTTCGTACTACTAAAAAACAATCAAAAACCTATTTCAAGATGTCAGATTTTTAAAAATAAATAAATAGATTATTTTTTATCAAAATGGACCTTTGGAGGTCTTTTTTTAAGAGTAATGTGTTTACTTCCTTACACTTAAGTGAAAATTTTGAATGCATCAGATTCTTCAAAAATAATATATTTTCAAGAGTACGACATAAGTGTGGCGATATTTATGAAGATTCAAACAACATATAACACAATTAGTTAGAGTGTAAAACCTGAATTTTTGATTGGATGCATCCATGTAATGCCATGACCATGAATGCACAATGCCTCAATTCACTGCTTAATTTGACAAAATCTCTCCATGGATTCTTGTGCATTTTATAACGTCCATGAGGTGGCTCCCAAATAGCAAATCCAAGCTGTTCAAATATATATGAATCATGTAACTATATACAAAACTCTGGATTTCATCGCTAAATTATTCGTATAGCTAACATAATTTTATGATAATTCATTAATTACTAGCTAGTTTAATTTGTTAGTACTAAATATGATTATCCATACGTACCAATGTTTGCTCTCGACTTGTGGATTCTATAACCGATTTGTATCCATTATATTCCGAGTGATTTGTAGATTCATCACACTCAACACAATTTAAGTATCCATCAATACAACCTACCAAAAAAAAATAGAGAGTATTATATAAGTCGTTCTTAAGAAATGTGAATTTTTTTTATATCGACATATACCTTCCAAAGATGTTGCAAGATCCATAAAATCCTTAACGACCAATCGATGCAAATCTTCACCAGCCCAAATAGGGCAAATACCAATATTAATAATCAAACAAATACAAGCACCAAGAGCAATTAGGGCTAAACGAGTTAAAATTGCCACATTATATCCTCCAGTCCTATTTCCAGCCATAATGAGAATACAATATGTTAAAATAAATACTCGATATCCATATTCATATGGTGCCATTGTTGGATATAACTTCAAATATGTTCCACAAAATGCTGCAAAATAAATAAATAATTGGTATTAATTAATAACATCTTATACACGATAGTCGATATACCTAATTTAATTTCCTCATAGACCATAGTATTCGATTATCAATATAGAATTATTTCCTTCCAAAATAAAACGGAATAGTGTATCTCAAATTCCAATAACATAGTGGACATAGAGATTGAAGCAAATCATACGATACAACTTTTATTTTGAAACAATGCATAGAAAAAAGAGAAGAAGAGGAATTCAAAAATTTATATTAAAATTTGAAACAAGATCTCTGAATTCGATCATAAGTAACTATTCCCTCTGTTCCATATTAGTTGATCACCTTATTAAATTAAGAAATATTAATTAATTTTTATTTATTTTTTATGCAATTAATTCTTTTAAAAAGTGTTCACATTTTTTTATAAAATTCTCAAAAAAAATTTTAAGAGATAAATTAATAAAAAATCTTCTTATTTATGATTTCCTACGCACCGTATAAAATAAAAAATGATCAACTAATATGAGACTCGTAAATTGTTGGAATTTGGTGCTTATTTGGGAAACTAGTGGTGTCTTTAGTGGAAAAGATAGGTGTCTCGTAAGAAAAAAAAAATCATTGCTTTATACCTAAAACAAAAAAGTTCACTTTATTTGAAGATTTTAAAGGTTTAATTGTTATTTTTCGGAATAACGGTATGAATATAAAAAAAATAAAGAAAAGGAATTTAAGTAAAAAAATCAATAGCATGAAAGTTTGTCATTTTCCAAGCTAAAGGCTTTTTATATAACCAATAAATTCCTCCTCCTTTTTTTTCCTACGTGGGATAAATTGAAGTCATGAAATCAAACAACTTTTACACTATCAAATCTACTAAAATATATAAGTATGTTTATATAAACAACTTAAAAAATTTAAAAAGATTATTTCCCATAATAATAAGTTCGTCTGACGTTCTTTTATATTATGTACGATGTATATAAACTAAATTTTTATGAGAATCTATGCTACTAGAAAGTTTAATTAATTACCTACGATAAAAATACTGAAAATCCATACAACTTTTTCCCACTCTCCAGCCCATAATGCTAATTGAGCAAAGATGAAAGCAAGCATCCCAGCAAATAATGTACCCAAACCACGATTAAATCCTTTAATAAGTGTTCCTCCTGCCAAAAATAAAAGATTTTATACTCTCGTTATCTTAATTTATATGTCACAGTTAGAATATAGTAGAAAATGTCATGTTGTAACTTGCAACAATGAAGAATGAAACATCAAGTAATACTAAAATCGAAGTATAAGATTGTAAATGAGTAATAATAACAATAATTAAAAAATAAAACTAGACAACGCTCGACCTACTAATCTTCTATCCTAATTCTTGACTATCTTATTTTTGTTATCTAAGGTCATGCCCTCAGTATGATGCAGATAGACCATAGACCATATCCTGTTTAATAAGATCTCCCCAAGACTTTTTTCAGTTTACCTCTATCTCTCCTTATATCTACTGTAGTCAACTTATTACTCTGATCCTCTTCACTAGGGCACCAATACATTCTTCTCATCACATATCTGAATTATCTCAGTTTTGTATCCCTCATCTTATTCACCACGAAGACTACTCCTATCTTGTTCCAGATCCTATTATTTCTAATATGCCCACACGTATATTTCGACATATAAAATTACAATGATAAAGTAGAAAAAATATATTACGCTGTCAGTATATATAATTTAAATAGGGATGTTAAAGTTTAATACCTATGGTGAACTCAAACATAATAAGAACTGTTAAGATTGCCCATATTGAGAACTGAGCAATCTCTGGAAATGGTTCCTTCCAGAAAATAAGAAGAGACACAAAAAATAAAGCAAATCCCATTTTTAATGAAAAAATGATCTTTCTTGGATCATTTTTACCCATTTCAATTGCTTTCTTAGAAAAATCTTGAATATTGTTGAAATAAATACAACAACCATTTCTTTTTTCATCATGTATCAACAATTTTTCTTTGTTGTAAGAAGAAGAATCCTTCTTGAAGAAATTCTTTATATTCATGACCATTTATTGTTGTTGTTGATATATATTTTTTTTCTTGGAAAAATTAAAGAAGAGAGAGAGGGGATGATTGATCAAATTAAGGGTCCATTTGTACTCTCCAAGAGGTGTGGAACTTCTCTTATATAAGATATAAGTAATTTTTTGAAAGAAAAAAAAATAAAGGAAAAGGAGAAAAGTTGTTAAGAGAAAGAAAGGACAAAAGGACATAGAAAAATGAAAAAAATGAAATTAGTAAAAATATTTTAATGAATTGTCAAACAAAAAAAAGAAAGAAATGTTCTTTTTTAAAAAGGATTAAAAACGAATGTACTTGAAACAAAAGAGAGTAGTATTATAAGTTGTAATTGTGCATTAGAGCTTAACTAATTTAAATGTGTCGCAAACGTTTTTTTTTTTGGAGAAAACACTCCTACCAAAATGAAAGTGCATCCCAAAGCTCATAATTGAAACTTCTAGTTAGTTATGGAAGGAACATTTCTTTACTAATTTCGAGATAAATTACGAACAAGCTCGCTCTATTAAGGATTATTAAGTTTTTGATATTAAAAAAGATGATATCAAAAATAAGTGATTTATAATTTTATAATTTGATAAGTACGTAAAAAAATATTATTCACAATTTTTTCTCTTTATAACTGTTTTAAAAATCATTTTCTCATTGTTTGAACAATTATAGGCTTGAAAAAAATATCATCCATAAAGGTGTTCCTTTAAAATCTTTTTTTATTATTTATCTTAGTTTGAATTTGTTGGATCTGTTTAAATGCACCCGACAAGTTTACAGTGTTTTATATCCTTATATTTATTATTCTATAGAAAATATAGTAATTTATTGAAGTGGAAAAATATACCAGATATAGTTAAATACAACATGTTTACACCTTAACTCAGTTTTTTAGTTTTGCTGCATTGGGAGTTGTGCGAGTCAATAAATATATTAACAAGAATATAAGTAGAATCAATATATACGGAGGCATTTGGATGTGTTTTTTTTAAGTGACTTATAAGTTAAAAGTTGGAAGTTGTAAGTCGGCGATACTTGATTTTAGACTTTTGGCTTTTTTGGTATTTTTTTTGTCCTTAGAAAAGTGCTTAGTCCCTATCTATATTTATTATTACAAAACCTAACAATTTGACCTCCCTTTAATTTTTACGTCATCTTAAAATGGAAAAAAAATAAATAAAAAAAAATAAAATAAAAAAAAAAAAATATATATATATATATATATATATATATATTTTAAAGAAGCAGTCAAATTGTGACACCTAACAAGATTCACTCCAGCCAAAATTTACTTAAAAAATATTTGTGATTCAGTTTTCTTAAATATTAAAAGAGGTAGCTACTATTTTTTTTTTGTCATTTTTTTTGATATATATATATAGAGAGAGAGATATATATATTTTAAATAAGCAATCAAATTGTGTCACCTCACATGATTGCCTCCAACAAAAATCTTTTCACATGCATTTTGATTTATTTTCTTTACATTAAAAAATTATGGTCCGTCGAATTATCATGAATCATCGTGTAGAGCTCACATGGTTTTTTTTTTCTTCCTTTTATCTAATATGCATCACACACACATATATATATATATATATAAAGAGTGATATTCAGTTCGATACGAAAAAAAATATTTTCTTAAATACTAATTAGATAAATGAGTTTCTTATTTATTTCTTAGTTGATGTGAGATTTATTTTTTCTTAAGTTGGCTGTCACATACACCTTATCTCATGGAATCAACGTTCTTGTTGAGGTTTATTCTATTGTATGAAGTTTGTCGACATTCAACACTGAGGTTTATCACGCTTTATCGGGATTTGTCTAGACTCAGTTGAACTCTGGTCCACATCAACAAGACTAATATAGGAATGACTTTGATACCATCTATAATGGCCTAGTCTGCTAGTGATATTGTCCGCTCTGAATCTAGGCCCACACTATTTTAAAATGTGTCACTAGTTTGAAAGGCATGCTTACCTTTATATATCTAAACATCTCATGTATTTTGTCAATGTGAGATTTCTTATCCTAAACTAGATTGTCACATCTGAGTAGGAATATCGATAGAAGTGTGAAGGTGAAAATGAAGTGTATTAAAAGATAGGGAGGAAATAATCAAAGGCGTATTCGAAATTTCGAGAGGACAAGCGCACTATTACGAAAACAAGAATCTAGTATATAAATCTGACCAGTTTGACATTCTATCACTTGAACTCGTTAAAATTATAGATCCAAAATTAATTCTTATATACGTGAGAGATATTACCAAATTTTAGAACGAAAGACAAGATAAATATAAGATGTAAATTTCTATCCTCAATTAGAGAGCTGCACCTAATTATCATTGCATTATATAATACTTTGAGTGTGAATCCACACATCTATATTTAAATATTTTTAAAGAGATTATAACACTATTCTATATGATTTTTAAAAAAAAACATGAACTACGTAATAAATTTGATGACCGCTTTTGAATACGCCTCTGAATGCAATCAATATGTAATGTCAATACTAATATAACTTGTTTTCAGAACATTCCTTCAAACAAAAAAGTACTAACAAAAGAAGCTTGTATTACCTTACTAATTCTAGAAGTGTTAAAAACATCTATTCTAATTACTATTAACAAGGATAGGGGCCTAGGGGGATTTTTTATTTTATTTTTTATCTATTCACTGATTAGCAGATATGGGCACATTGAGTGAAGAATATAAAACAAACCACAACAATATATTGAGCACAATTTTATAAGTAGATTCATAAAAATATAGGATGTAATATAATTTTATAATATCTACTTTTTAGGATAAAAATACTATTTCTAATTATGCGAGAAGGAGATTGATCTCCTATCTCTTTTATATAACGAATTGCATTATTTATTATATTTTCATTTTAATTATTGATCTTCATATTTTTCTTTCAATTTAGCCATCCAGAATCACGTTCTTTTAAATAAATTGACAACAAACAAATCATCAATATTTTTCTCTTTTCATTTCACACAACTATTCCTTCACAAGAAATGGGAAAAAACTCACATCTTGAATTCAAATCACATTATTAACATATACTTTTAGCAAAGGATTTAACTCCTAACAGTAATTATCTCTTTAAACTATGCCTTTGAATTAGCTCTTCAAAATAGTCAACTATATTTATATCACAAATTCAATAAGAAGTGATAGTAGACGAAAAGACAAAGCCTTGCTTTTGCTTTTAAGGGTTCATTTGGTAAGATGTACATATCAATGAAAATAATATATGTATTAACGAAAATAATATATATATATTAATTTCAATATTAACACTAATGATCTCTTGTTTGATATAGCTTTTCAACATATGCATAAATTATAAAAATATTAATTATCTACCCTATGGTATTTTTTTTATATATAATTAGTATATAGAAAATCATGATATTACAAATACAAAGACCTTTAATATAAACATGGTTTAAGACAAAATTGTCCCCAAGTGTACAAAGCTAAAGAATATGAAAGGTAATTTTGTAAACAAATAATTTTCTAAAAATTATACAATGCATGTTGTTTTTAATATGTCTAATACACCAAACAAAATAGTGAATAATAAATAATGTCAGCAAAACTAATCATGAGATTATTAATTCTTGCATTACTAATACACCATATTCAATACTATTGTTATACATACTACTAAACCACTAAATATTGTCCTTTATACCAAACACACCCTAAATCTTTAATCTTCAATTTATTTCTCTTTCTTAGTTTTAAGTAATTAGTTTTAATTAACTGTACCGACAGTTTATGGTAATTTGCGTACTCATATCAATTTATTTTACAGATATTGAATAGAAAAAAAGAGTCTGACTAATTGAAATATATATAAAAATAATATAGTACATAAATCTTACGTAAACCAATATAAAAATCATTCTGTTTGAATAATTACTCCAATAAACATTAGTATAAGAGAGTAAGACAATACATTTCTTAATCAATCATCAAGTTTAGTAGTTGGCAAATCAAATAATTATAAGAGTATTAAAATGGAAAAAAGATACTGCATGTCTATTGTCCACACCTTTAAACTCAAATTATTTAGTGATGACGTATCGTGATTTGTGAGAGTTAATTAATATATTAACTAAACAAGTAGAACAAATTAAATTATTTGAAAGAGATACGTGAAATCACCATAGATCTGTTGGGTTCTGAAGGTGATTAGGGCGTCATGCAGAAGCTTACAATTTGCAAATCATATAATTGATAAATCAGATAACAAAAACTTATACTAAAAATCAAAATATTATTATATCAAATTAAAACTAATATAAAGAAAAACATTGAAACTTTAGAGAGAATAAATCTCCCCATAAACAAGACTCTTAAACGACTACATTGTGGATGCTATTGTGTTGTGTTAGAAGAAAGAAACCTATATTTCCTTTCCTACTAGAAAAGAACTAGCTACTCCAAAACCTTTTCCTAGGAGGAAAGAATAAACCAAATATGAAAGAATATTATATTTTCTTTTCAGGAAAAGTAAAAACATTTATGGTAATGTTTTGTCTTTTCTTTCAGGAAAAATAACTCTTAAATTATGGTAAGAAAATCAGGGCAAAACCCTAACAAGATTCATGATCAATGCTATCGAAGATTATGGCAAAGTAGTAGATACTTTTTTATTTTTAGTTAAATATTTTGAGTTCGGTCTTTAAATATAAATTTATCTCTGATAAGGAAAATTTTACCTCTAAAATGAGATTTCTGACATAAATTTAAATTAGTCAAACCCAAAAATAAATCTCAGATGTCGAATAAAAATAATAATAATAGATATAATTGGCATGTAATATTCATTTTCTCTATTATTTCGTTTGACCACTCTATATTTGTAGTATCACATCACATCTT
This sequence comes from Solanum stenotomum, assembly GCF_019186545.1. Taxonomy (NCBI): domain Eukaryota; kingdom Viridiplantae; phylum Streptophyta; class Magnoliopsida; order Solanales; family Solanaceae; genus Solanum; species Solanum stenotomum. The sequence continues at coordinate 52,705,713 of NC_064287.1, read as the reverse complement.
TCTGAATATTTCATGAATAAGGTGTTTACATGAGGTGTGTTTTTGTAGTGGGCCTTTTCAATATTTTTTTATCTTAATATAATAATTAATCACTTATAATATTTGATTATATTTTTGAAAAATTAATAAAAAAGACTATAAGTCATAATATAATAATGTAAAATAGATATAAAATAAATTTAATTAACTTTCAAAATTTTATCAGTGTTATATAAATTGAAACAAAGGAAATAACATATATTATTTGGATATAACTTAATAGTAATTAACAATTTTGAAATCATACAAAATAATTGATTGACTCTTCAAATTCCATCTATGCCACATAAATTGAAACAGAGAGATACACACATATTATATGAAAATGACATAAAAATTAATGTAAATCACTATAATTAAAATTTTAAATATTGAAGGAATATTGATGTCTTTTAAGTTTTATCTATGTCTCATAAATTGAGACAAAACACATATATTGAATCCATGCTACACAAATTAGAACATAAAAATAATTACTTTAATTTAGCTACCATATTGGTCTTTTATCAAAATTTTGCAAAACAAAATGATCTCCCTATAATCCATGATGACTCATTTATCTAACTATTTCTCTTCTATCTCGATGTGAAATGACGAAATAGGGCAGATTGATATCAAATATGATATTAATAGTACCTTTTCATAATGATTCATTTATCTAACTATTTCTCTTCTATCTCGATATGAAATGACGAAACAGGGCAGATTGATATAGAATATGATATTAATAGTACCTTTTCATATTTACTTTATATTATGAAATTCTATGAATATTCTAATTTCGCTATCATAGATCGCGCAATTTATTGATAACATTTTTGGGCCTTGTACAAGTACAACTATCAATTCATGATACAAGAAATACTCCACACACCAATATTATACAAATTTCATTTCCCTAATCCTTTTCCTCCTCACACAACAAACAAATCACCAATACATTTTCTCTTTTCATTTCACTCAAACTAATCCTTCACCAAAAAAACAAACAAACTAACTCACATCTTGAATACAAATCACATTATCAACATATACTTAGTAAACCCTTCTAACTTTTAACACTAATTGACTCTTTAAACTCTGCCCTTTGACTTAATTCTTCAAAATTGTCAACCACATTTTGTAGCCTTGCAACAAATTCAATGAGAAGTGACGCGAACGTCGCTAAGGAGAGAGCACTTGCACTTAAATAAGTTTCCATTTCGACTGTATGATCAGCAATTTCACCATCAACAAGTGAAAGACGTGAAGGCCATTGATTTTGCTTCTTAAATGGTGTTAACTTTGCTACTAATTGATCAGATTGTGGCCAATTTCCTTGTAATGACCTTATGTCGATGGCTGTTTCACTTAGTGATCGAGAACTTAATGGTATATTTTCACTACTATTTTCACTTGAAGAATCGTCAAGGTTATTAATAATGTTTGATTTTCCAATTTCCCAACTTTTTGAGTTGACCAAGAGATATGACTTGTGATCTACTTTTTTTTGAAGATTTTGTGCTGTTTCATGCACTTCTTTTAAGATATTTTCGTGACCATTTAGCATTTCTAGTTTCTCTAATTTTGTTCCTAACTCACGTAGAACTTTTGCAGCATTTGTACCAACTTTCTTAAGCTCATTGCGAAAAACCTTCCTCTTCTCTGGTGGTGCCTATAAAAGACGTTAAGACATTTAATTTCTGTATACTGATAATGTACAATATTTTAACAATAAAAGGTTATGATGACCTACGACTATATGTAATTGAAGATAAACAATTCCTAATTTGATAACCTAAATAGTTGAGTAAATAACATGTTATAATTTTTAAAATATATGAATAATGTAAAAATTCTTTAGATTATGTACTAGTTAACATGACATACATATATAATAATAGGTAATTAATGTCTATAGTGATCGTAATATGACACTATAGACATTATTGGCGTTCTAAATTAAATAACTTGTTAAAATATATCGATAGCGTAAAAGTTTTTTATGTGTTTTTCATGCCCATATAGTGGAAGATGACACAAATGGTAAGACCTAGATAAGAATTTGACTAGTTATTGTCTATGTTATGTGGTTGAATTTTTTAAAAATGTCGTCGAATATGTGTCTGATCATCCAGAAAATAATGTAATATTTGAAGAATCTGATACAGTGCAATGATATCGTTGAAGGATTCGAGAAACATAGATAATTAATACAATTAATTAGATGGTAAAACCTGAATTTCTGATTGGATACATCCATGCAATGCCATGACCATGAATGCACAATGTCTCAATCCACTGCTTAATTTGACAATGTCTCTCCAAGGATTCTTGTGCATTTTAAAACGTCCATGAGGTGGCTCCCAAATAGCAAATCCAAGCTGCTCAAATAAATAAAAAATTAATTAGGATATGTCATATGATTTTTTCTATTTAAATTCACGATCAACATTAACATGTCAAGTAAGTCGACAATTCTTTAAACTTGCCAGTAAATTTTATTTTGATACTTAAACTATACTCTATTTCAAATTGAGTAATGAAACACCTGATGTATAAAAAGAGTTGAATGCTTGAATGGTCACTTGACTTATAATAACTAGACACCAAAGTCACTCGACTTTGTTTCATCTTCCAAAAGTCATTCAACTTTGCCTAATTAGCTTTCACGGTAATCACCAACAAGTACAAGAACTAAGTCAAGTGTCTACACATAATTATTAATTAAATTGTTCCTCCAAATTTGTGGTTCTCATCAACATGTGATTTGAACATGATAGTTATTGGCAAACCTTGTGGTTAGGCACTACTATTATGTCTTCACACAATTAATTAGTAATTTCAAAAAAACAATCCTATTTTTCTTGAATATGATATATTTTTTTATATTTTTTTTTTAGAAAAGAACTAGATAAAGTGTCCGATGTGAACATTTTATTATACGTAGAGGTGTTCCATTATAACACTATATGGTTCGAATGGCAAAATGAAATTTTAAAAATTGTCGATATATACGTACCAATGTTTGCTCTCGACTTGTGGATTCTATAACAGATTTGTAGCCATTATAATCTGAATCATTTGTAGCTTCATCATAATCAACACAACTTAAGTATCCATTGATACAACCTGCCACAAAATTTGATAGTTTCATCATGATCATTTATTAAAGAATGACTCGTCAAATAATTTAACGTTCAGAAGCAATCTACTTACGATACATATTAACATTTAAATATATCATATCGTACCTTCCAAAGACGTTGCAAGATCCATGAAATTCTTAACAACCAATCGATGCAAATCTTCACCAGCCCAAATAGGGCAAACACTAATATTAATCATCAAACAAATGCCAGCACCAACAGCAATTAGGGCTAAACGAGTAAAAATTGCCACATTATATTCTCTAGTTCTATTTCCAGCCACAATGAGGATACAATATGTCAAAATAAATACTCTATATCCATATTCATATGGTGCCATTGTTGGATATAACTTCAAATATGTTCCTATAAATGCTGCAAAAAAAGAACAAGAAAATAATACATATGAGATTACATTTACTAAACTTGAAGAAAAATTAATATAAATAGTCGTCCACTCAAAAAAATAACCAGCATACATATGTGTGTTAAGTGTATATCATGTATATTAGCTTAAAGTTGTCAATATTTTTGACGAACCGACCAACTATGTAACATATCCAATTAAGAATAGGGTATCGTAAGAGTAGCATATGAAAATATGAAGGTCGTTAATTAAACCGCCTATTATTAACTTAGTCACTCTCGATCCGTCCAAATTTAATCCACCAGAAAGAATAATTTGGGCCTAGTATGTAGGCCTAATTGACCATTATACTGATCTTTACAAACTATAAATAAACACACATTTTATATTATTTCATATGTTTTATTATATATAGCTATAATAAAGAAAGAAAAACAAGTTTTGTTTGGTAATAAGTAAATAATAAAATAACAAATAAACAAAAAAAATAAAAATTTGATAAGAGTTGGATAGATTGAGCTACGATCCAATTATTTAGTCCATTTTAACTCAATCCATCTAATCACAACGAACTTTTTCATAGAATTAGCCAATAAACCATTTATTAACACCGATTTCAACTTTCAACCCGTCCAAACTCAACTCAAACCGGATATCTAACCTGAAAATTGTAGATATTTATGCTAGTTAAATTAGAGTGTTTACCTACAATAAAAATGCTCACAACAATTACAGCTTTTTCCCTTTCTCCAGCCCATAATGCTAATTGAGCAAAGATGAAGGCAAGCATTCCAGCACAAAATGTTCCCAAGCCACGATTAAATCCTTTAATAAAAGTTGCTCCTGCAATTAACAAAAAAATGGAAAATTAAAGGAAAACTTATAGTAAAAAAGTATTTAATTAAGTTGTACATATTAATGTTCCAAAGATGTTTTGTATCGTCAAATTACACCATTAATACATAGAACTTAATACTCATTCTACAATAAATTTAAGTTATATACATTGTCAACACAAGTAATTTTTATACCATTAAATCATTTTTACCTGTTGTACTAGATAATCTGTCCAATTTTCAGGATTACAAATATCACATGTTTTAAAATTTAAAGTAACTTACTTGTTAATCGTTTAGGTGATCTGATATTGTAATTTTTTTACACGTACAATGTATAATATATATAACTAACTCATGTACATCATCAATATATAAACCATTTATCTTTTACAACAAAGAATCAGTCTTATTTTCAAGATTTCAAATTCCACATTTTTGTTAGAAAACTTACATGTAACATTCATATAACAAACTAGATTTATAATCTTGAAAATATTTTTTTTAAAGCAAGACAAATTACCTGCTACGATAAATAATATAGTAAAAAACACAAGAGAGGGGGTGTTAGATTTTAGTACCTATAGTGAACTCAAACATAACAAGAACAGTCAAGATTGCCCATATTGCAAATTGAGCAACATCAGTTGGTTTCTTCCAAAAAATAAGAAGAGATACAAATGATAAAGCAAATCCCATTTTTAATGAAAAAATGATCTTTCTTGGATCATTTTTACCCATCTCAATTGCTTTCTTTGCAAAATCTTGAATATTATTGAAGAAACTTTTGAATCTTTCATATAATGGAGTGAAACAACAACATCCATTTTTAATTTCATCATCATCATGTTGTAGTAGTTTTTCTTTTTCTTGGTTGTGTTGATCTTGATGAGAAGCCTTCTTGAAGAAATTTTTTATGGTCACCATTTTTTGTTGATATATTGTTTTTTTCTCTTGGTTTATATATGGAGTCTGCAAAAAAAAAAGTAAAAAAAGATGATCAAATAGTTAATTTTGTTTTACTAGATATGTGAAAGAAGAATAGAGAAATTAATGTAATAACAGTTACGCCTCAATCCAAGCAAGTTGCGATCGGTTACATAAATACCCACACTTAATTCATTTAAGCATATAGTATATCTTAATCTAATAATATACAAAAGAGAATTTAGATTGCGAGGGTTAAACTATATATTTCTCATTGGTAATTACTATTAGGACATGAGATCTTATTTTTTTGTTATTTTCTACATAATTAGAACTTATATAAAAGTATTATATGTGGCAATAATTAACTATATAAAATTATATAAAAAGCATGTATATGAAAAATTATAATCAAAGAAAAAATTCATTTAAAATGGGATATGAAGGAGTATATACTAATAAAGTGTTATTACTTTTCTAGCGTCATATAAATTTCCGACAGGACTAGAAAGAGTACATCAAAATGCATTAACATGACTAAAACTTAATCCCGACTTATTGGTCGTATATTTCAACATCAATACTGTATATAGAAAAATTATTTTCGATAAATCTTCGGAAAATATGTATATAAACCTCTTGAAGGCCATGAACAGAAAAGGTGGCCCATAAAGAAAAGACGTGCATGAAAGTATAGAAACTGAATGATTCTATCTAACATCACCAAGTGTTCATAGTACGGTGGTGAGAACAAAGAAAAGAAACTTCCCTCCCACTCCACAATAACTTGTACAATAAAATAATAACGAGAGGCAGATTTAAGATTTAAAGTATATGTTTTTTATAACGATCTCAAGTTAATCTATACTAATAAAAACTAGATTTTACAATCAAATGTTTATGAATATAGGATCCGGTCAAAATTTACTAGTTCATGTGAACCCGTAACTTATAAGTTAGGTCTGCCAATGAACATGACACGAGTTGGTGTATTATATTATTACCTATATAGATTGTTTTCCTTACATTACATTATATTTTTTTCTTGAGCTAAGGGTCTATTGAAAACAACTTCTCTAATGCAGGAGTTATAAGGTTTGTGTACACTATCTATACCCCTCCAGACCTAAACCTAACTTGTAGGATTACGTACAGAGTATGTTATCGTTGTTGTTGGTCGGTTATGCTAGAAATTATTGAAAGATGGCATGACATTTCATGGCTTAACATAAGAATATAAGTAATAAAAAGGGAAATGCTGATTGGATTTTGTATAAGACTTACCAATAACACAGCATTGCTCTTTAAACCTGCAAATTCAATTGGAAATTAAAGAAAATCTATTATTGGGATTTTATTTATAAATATAACAAACAAATCAAAGAAAGTTAAAAAAAGAAAAAACACAAGTAAAATTACCAGAAATTTGTTATAAGAAACAGATAGTGATAGCAAATACCAAAAGAAGAGTCAGAAGAAATAACAATATGGTATAAATGTAGATTTATGAGAAAGGTCTATGAATTGAATAAATATATGCCAAGCTATATATATAAGAATTTAGAGCAAGCATATACTTAGAGACTTATTCATAATTTTTTTAATTTTTTTTTTTTGTGTGTGTATACACAAAGCTAAATGACTTTTCAATGTAGCAAAAGGAACAAATTAATTTATATTGCTAGGCAATTTGTTCACTACGTGATATGTCTTTTTAATGATCTCTCACAGTTTGAAGAATTGCGGTGGGATTATTGGGATTCGGTTCCTCTATTCTTAATCAGATTTTGGATTTGAACTTCTGAAATTGATAATAACTCTGTTGGGAGCATCATCCTTACAAATGGGTTTCGCAATGCGAATTTAGATTTAATCGGACTCAAATATAAATATCGGACACTTAATGGAAAATGATTTTTTCTCATTTGAAAGTTTATTTTTTGAATTTTTCTTTGGAAAAAATGAATTAAAAAGATAAAGACTTTCTATACAACTCAAACAAACGTGGAAGCATTCTGTCAATTTCAATTGCTTCCATTTTCAACTGTTAGATCATGTAAACATGTTTAGTAAGTAATTAAAGAATTCTTTCCAATAAAGAAATAGATTTTTGGTACAAATTAGGACTTCTATTTAACATGAGCAAATATATTTGGCAAAAGTTTCAGCTAATTATTATTCTATAAAAAAAGAGGCGTGACTTCAACTAATTACATGTGTACTGTTTGGTATAATGATTTTCAAAATTAAATAAGTTATTTTCTAATGTTTAGTTGCTAGAAAATAATCTTTACTAGAAAGGAAAAATAACTGCTAAATTTTTTGTGTGGAAATCATTTTTCTTTTATTTATATACAAAAAATGTAGTTAGAAAAATAAATTTAATAAAAATTTGGTGGATTGAGTTATGACCTGCATGCATTATTTCAACTTAAATAACTTTTGATCTGTCTATTTATTAACTCAGCTCATTTTGACTCACTTAAATTCAGTTCAACTCGTTCATTTGACGTTGTTCTAATCATCACTCTGTAGAACTTACATTTACGACTTGACAACACATCCTTATCATATAGCAGTACCCGAGTACGAACCTTCATTTTATCCAGTCCACTCCAATTATGTGATGTACGATATCATCATCTTCTTGGATACGACACCTCTAGCCAATATTAGCTCTTAATCTTGGAAAAATTAAACCAAGCGTCACATTGATCATACAAAAAATACTTTTTGTCTATGCAAAGGGCAAAACATGAGTATGAATTGAGGTGGATTGAATTAGTGGTCTTCAAATTTGCAACTCATTTTGATCACTTCATAATTAAAATGACTAATATTGTTATTATTTTTTATTATATGATTTTGTCAATATCATAAAATTCAGCTCTAAGTAATGTTTTCTTCATAAACTTGAATGAGTAGTGCGCATGGACATATATATCAAAAGTCGTCTCTTTTACTAATTATGAAGAAAATGACATTGGAAAAAAAATATTTATGATATATGAACTTCATTTTCAGTTTTTTTTTTCAGATTATATTACAAAGATGACTTTAATACCAATAAGAAAGAATGTAGCTCTTGGACATTCTTAATATGCACTTCTTTTGTTAAAATTAGGGATTTAATTTCATGAATAGTCAAAGAGGTGTATATATATCACACTCATCCACAAGTTCAAGGCGCGACATACGTTTGAATGAGAAGATGATTTTTCTAAAATCATAACGATAGACGTGTTAAGAAAGTAATGTGAAATCATTGTTACTTCGTTATCTAAGAAGTTGCTGACTAATGACCTAAAAGTACGTAATATTTGAGAAGCATGAACAATCTTCACCCATGAGATATATTCTATTTTTTTGAATAATCAGATAATATCGATCAAGTTGATTAGATAATTTAGAGATGACAAAATTAGTCGACAAAAATCTGATACTCATTAGTTCTGCTTGTAAAGAAACGTAAACTTGATAAAAGTTGAACAAATTGGACTACGACCCAATGTTTTTCCATCTTCTCTCAACTAAATAATCTTTGGGCAAATCAATGCCCACTCGTTTATCAACTCAACTTTAAATCCTCCAAAATCCGTCTAACCTGTCCATTTGACACCCCAAATCAAACATAACATTGCTAAATATACAAAAGTAGTAAAGCTATGAGAACTAGTGAATCATACTTTCTTTGGGCCCAAATCCCATAATATGACCAAATCATAACACATAGGCCTCTTAGCCCAATTTAAAATTCTTTCATTCTATTTTTCTTCTACTACCTTATCCATTCTATCATTATCTCAAATTCTCTACATACACTCTTTTAAAGGCCACAATTTTCCCACTTCACTTTTTTTCATCACTAGACAATTTTTTTTTTTTCCAACACCAAAAAATGTTATCAATGTCAGTTCAATCTAGCTTGAAAGGCAATTTGAGTATTCCCTCTTTACCTTCACAAAATCCTTCTTACAAATCCTTCAAATCATGTTCTTCATTATCTTTAAACAACAAAGGTTCATCAACAAGAAGAATTCATAAGATTTTTGCTTCAGCAGTTACAGAAGCAGAACCAGCTGCAATTGAGACTTCAGAAGCTGTTGTTCTAGAAATTGAGGTAAAAAATCAGCAATTTAATTTTTTCATTATGTATTTTTTTTCAAGTGCTCGGATCAGTTTGCGTGCAACTCAATTAATTTCATGAAAGTAGAGTTACTTCCCACTAGCATAGTATAGTAATGTTTGTCTGATTTTGACTTGATACATAGTTTAGAAATGTAAAAGAATATTTTTGAATCATTTGGTGCTAAATTAAACTATTAAAGATACGATTCTCTAAAAATGTAATGGTAGTCCAACACTTGTTAATGAAAATGAGGAATAACTAGCAAATTATGAATGTTTTAATGAATTAAAAAATTTAAAGGCATAATTAGGAAAGTATATTGGTCATTTAGCTAAAAACAAAACAAAAATCGAGTTAAATTATATTGTAACCTAAAAGTATAAGTTATGATGACGAGCCAAAAATAATAGATTCAGTTGAACACTTAGCTAGCTTGAATGCACTTGACTCATCCTAGCTAGATCCGCCTATGACAAAATCCAACATCTAACTTTCGCCCGTGTCAGATACTCACACCCGTATTGAAACAATATTGTGTCTACATTATTCAAGATTGAAAATAATAAGTTCAGTTGAATGCACATAATTCTTTTCAGATACTTATGTACGTCTATATAAATAATGAGCCAAAAGGATAGGATATTATGTTTTGATATCTTAGTGAATTCTTGAATTATTTTTTTCAGAAGGTTGATATGAAGAAAAAGGTATTTGAGAAGCCAAGGCTAGTGTTAAAATTCATATGGATGGAGAAAAATATTGGACTTGGCCTTGATCAAGTTTTACCAGACCATGGAAGTGTACCATTAAGTCCATACTTTTTTTGGCCAAGAAAAGATGCATGGGAAGAGTTGAAAACAACACTAGAGAGTAAGCCATGGATATCACAAAAGCAAATGATTATTTTGCTTAATCAAGCAACTGATATTATCAATTTGTGGCAGCAGAGTGGTGGAAATTTGACCTAATTGTTGTTTTGCTATTTATTTGTAGGCAAATTGTTTCAAGTTCTGTTTTTGTTTTATTTTGTTTGGTATATGTTATCTTCTTTTTAAGTGTACTATAGTTGAAGGAGAAAACAATTGGAACCATTTTTGTTTCTAACTTTCAAGATTTCTTTTTCAATTGCATTGCTAGTGTAAATAATTTTTAGATAGTTAGTGTGTTATGACGGGGTGGCAAGATGGTCAAATTTTGTGAATAATTTAATAAAATAAGTAAAATGAAGATAGTATCAAGTCTTGTCAGCCTAACATGTCTTGTAATGTTTGTCAATCTGATAAAGCTCGTGAACAGTTAATGAGATAGATGAAAGAAGATAGTAGCATTAAGTTTTTCTGGTCCGACAAAATTTATGAACATTTAATTAACGCATGCAAGATTTTACATATGTAGCAAGGCTTACAAGTAATTTTAAAAAGATAGAATGAACATTGTTCAACAAGGTTTGTCAATCCAATTAGAATGTAAATTGTACCAAAGTTATGTCTCACCTTGCATAACCTTACCTTGTGAATAGGGTAAGGTTTGTCAATTAACAACCTTAATTTAACAAGATAGGTAGAACATGTATTGTACCAAAGTTATGTTACGTCTTACAAAATCTGTGAAAGAGAAATTAGTTTTCTTTCTTTCGTATGTATAGTGCCAAAGTAATTTTTATACGCACAAATTTGAAACCATGGTCGAGTTCACTTTCTCTTAATTCAAGCTATTCCTTAGCGATTGTTCATTTTCCACGCCCCGTAACATTTGGACTTAGAGACTTATCATGAACTAAAAGCCCATAAAGTTTTTCTAGTTGGGTTGGTCCATCCCAACAAGGCCCATGGGCTCGATGTCGACTCTCACTTGAAACTTACGATGTAAGAATCCTCTCTTCGTAATTAGTGGCTATACCAAGGGTAAATTCCTGCGATCTTCAACTACGACATCGTATAAAGGCCTTCGTGCCCATTTTTTCCTGGAAATTCGAAATATAGAAATTTTGGCAGAAGTTTTTTTTCCCGCGCTCTGGAGCTCTGTGAATTCTCCAATCCATGGCTCCTAAAGCAGATAACACTGAAGGTAACTTCTCTCGCCGGAATATTTTCGCCGGATAACAGAATTGAATATTTTCGTAGTTGAAATCTTAATTTACAGATCCTAAAGCTTATCCACTTTTTGTTACTTGAAAATTTGCAGGAATCGTGCTCAATTTCGTAAACGAGGTAACACACAGTTCATCATTTTGCTAACTAGTATATCTAATTCCATGTTTGTAGTGTTTCTGTGCATTTGTCTTTGTTTCTTCTTCTAATTTTCACCTGTAGTGTGTAAATAAATGTAGTCGAAGGATCTAAGATTTAGAGAATTTTTGTTTGAAAGTGTTACTATTGTTTACACAAATGGATAGTTTACTGTAATTAACTAATTTCTACGCCGGTATGAGAGTTCAATTTGAAACATGAAGTGTAATTCTGTGCTTAAAATTAGCAGCTATGCAGTAAAAGTTGTAATGCAGTACACTACATTTTATTTTATTTTGCTTTGAAGATTCAGGTGTAAATATCGAAAGCTGTTGTTAATCAAACTGATTAGCTTCAATATAACTAAGCTATTGTATAATATATTTGGTTCCTTGTAAAAGTTTCATTAAAAATGTAGAGGAAGCAAGTGTAGGATATAGAAGAATTACAGCTTCAGTTGCTACTGTGTGCGCACAGTGTAATTTCCTTTGTTGCTTGAATTAGTGTCTTGACAGAGGGTATAGCTTATCAATATTCCGTGAAGATAGTGTGACACTTTCGTGTCTATTTTTTTCTGGATACCTGTTAGTTTGCTATCAAACTGCAAATTTTTGAATTTTGAGTTATACAGTCTGTGATTTTCCTTTTTCCGCATGGTGTTTAATGTAGCAAAATAGACCATTGAATGTCCAAAATGCGGCAGATGCACTGCAAAAGTTTAACCTTAAAAAAGCTGCAGTACAAAAAGCCCTGGATAATCTCTGTGACAGTGGTAAGATATCATTTAAAGAGTATGGCAAGCAGAAAATTTATCTGGCTCGGCAAGATCAGTTTGACATCCCAGACACGGAAGAGCTTAATAGAATGAAGGAAGAAAATGCCAATCTACAAGAAAAGCTGAATGAACAGAAGAAAGCCATCAGTGAGGTTGAAGCAGGTATTCCTATTTGATACTCCTTGCTGTTGTCTGTGAGTTATTTGTACAAATTTGTCGGACGTTTTTCGAATTTGATAATCTTCAACTCACCGAGTGATGTTACATGTAAATTATAATGGTTTTGTTGCAGAGATGAAATCTCTGCAGTCAAATTTGACTATGGAAGAGATACATGCTAAAGAATCCAAACTGAGAAAAGAGGTAGGAGATGAAGAGACTCAGTGGAACTCTCTAGCATTTGAATCTGGTCTTCAAGCATAACTTGAAAAATATCCTAACTTCTTTATCATTTCAAGGTTGATGAGATGGAAAAGAAACTAATTAAATTGCGGGAAGGTGTTACTCTTGTAAGTCCAGAAGAAAGAAAAGCCATCGAGGGGTTGTATTCAGAAGCCTTAAATCAGTGGAGAAGGCGAAAAAGGATGTTCAGAGATGTATGGGATGCCATAACTGAGAACTCACCCAAAAATCCAAAAGAGTTTAAGGTATTAACAAGTCGATCGTTTCGTATTTTTGCTTGCTCTTTCTAAACTCCACTCCTAATTTTCATGTGCATTTCAGGAGGAACTTGGAGTTGAATATGATGAGGATGTTGATGTGAATTTTCAGTCTTTTGCTGACCTGATCCAGCATGGCAAGAAGCGTCGCTAGAGGCTAGTGATTATATTTACGTGTTACATTTTACCGCAGGAGTATACTTGATCAGGTGTTCTAAGAGTATATATTTGTAGACTTTGGAATTGTGTAATGTTAATCTGCTTTTCTAAGACCTCTTGTCTGCTTTACTCTCATCACTACTGGAAGTGGTCTTGGGTTCAAAAGACAACTGAAAATGGTATAGGGAGTTTTACAGTAGAGGACTTAACCAAATAGGCTAGTAAAATGTAAATGCACAGCAACTCTATGGCCTTGTACTTCGTCAAGATTGGCATTGAGCTGCCACACTTCTGGGGTATAAATATGCTCATCCACCCTGAACAAATAAAAAGTTGCCTCTCTACCCTCACGGGAAGCCTGTGTACACACCATTGTTCCAGACTCCACTTGTCGGATTACAGTTCTTGTGAGGGGAAAAGCTGTGTACACACCATCGTCCTTAGTCCTCACTTTGTGGATTACATTGGGCTTCTCAGTTTATTCAATTGTACATATTTTAGTGTATGTTGCTTTTTCAACTAAGTTTCTCTCCGAGTTTTCTAATCTGCCAGCTCACACTACATCTTTACTGAAAGCTTAAAGGTATGATAGACTGAACTTTGCACAAGTTTATACCCCTTTTTTCATAGCATATAATAGTATCCCATAGCAGTAAAGTTTCGAATCAAAAGAATTTATGTGTCTGGCTGTAGCTTCGATTATTATAAAATATCACAATATTTGTCTAGAGCTTATAATCAAGCAAACAAAATATGAAGCTACATTATATTGACAAAAGAACAAAATATATCCGCAAACTTACAAAATCTCCAAAGATAAAGAAAATATGTAGCTATGATATATTGACTAAGTACACAATATATGCACCAACTGGAAAAATCTCAGCAAACATTTATTCATCCTTGGTCTCTAGTGATACTTTTTTCTAGTTCTCACTGATATTGGCTTCTTATTTATGTATAGGTTTTCTGTACCTTGCTTTGTGAATCCTTCAATCTCCTTTTTGTTAACATATATCCGATCTTGGTTCACCAGTGAAAGTTCTTTCTTGTTCTCATTGATATTGGCTTCTTATTTATGTCTAGTTTTTCTGCACCTTGCTTTGTGAATCCTTCAATCTCCTTCTCATTTCCTGCTTGGTGCGCCGGAGAACCAAAAACTTCATTCTTAGGACGTTTTAATGACGGGATTCTGTTTTCCTCTCCAACTTCTTCATCTATTTCATCATAAATTACACCATGTCTAGGACTTTTCACCTCATCAACAAGAATATCGTCTGCTGAAATATCAGAACTTGAAACAGAGACTGATCTCTTGAACTGTTCTTCAAACTTCCTCTGTTTGAGTTCTTCCACCTCATCTCCATCGGAGAATTGGTTGACTTCAGAATGAAAACCATAGTTCTGACTAGTCTCAATTTTCTCAACTCCCTCATTATTCTTCTCCTCTCCTTCATGAAACTCAGATTTCAAATCCTCACGAGAGTCCGATACATTCCTTGGCTTCTGACTCGGACTCTTGGGGTCATCCAGATCACGCGATTCAGACCGAGAGAGTTCCACAGCTGCTCTTGCAGCTACTGCTGCATAAGCAGCAGACTCAAAAGCTGCTTGAGCTGCAGCTGCTACATCTTTATATTTTCTCCTAGCTTCATGGTCTACATTTTGAGGTAAAACTGGTATGTGATCTTCAGGCTGGTCCTTCCTTTTCGCGATGACCTCCTCCTCCTGTTTTCATCGTAAAAGTTCTTTAAAAATTTACTTCAAAAATAGAATAATTATCGCGTTATAATTCAAGACTCATCTCAAAACATACCTCTGTATTTTCCAAAATTATTTCCTCAATTTTCAAAACAATGTTATTCTCTGCTGCAATTTCCTTAAGCACTTTGGTTCTTTGTTCTAAGCTAGGCATCCTTGTTGACAGCTTTTGTATCATCTACTTGGCGAAAAAACAGTAAATTAGTTTCATTATTAGTAATGCCATTTGTTCGTATACTACGATAGAATACTATACCAGGTTTTCTGATATTTATTACCTTAGGATTTACTCCACAATTGTTTCTTAACTCAACAGCGCGAGCCGCGAATTCCTTCCCAAATCTTGACGTGAGAATAGCTCGAAGCTCTTGAAGTTCTGGGAATTCACCACACCTTGAAGCTGCAAAAATCAAGCTCGATGTCGCCTCTTTCAATTCCTCAGGACATATTCTACAGACAAAACATGAGAAAGCTTAATACCAGGTGACAGTCAATCAACTGAGCTACTAAGATTTTTTTTTTAAAAAAAAAACATATACACATATCCACAATTGAAAACATAAATAAATTAAAAACACTAACTTCTCTTGTTGAATAAGGTTGATTCTTTCAATAGCTAGAAGACAATAGCCTTCTACCATGTCAAACACATCCAACATATTTTGTTCCTTCATCACTTGCTCAACCTACAAACATAACGGTTCTGTGAGTTCAACTGAATCTATTACTTCTGACTCGAAATATGTACTATACATATCCCCACATGATCAAAATGATAATATAGTGAAATAAATAAGTTACCCTTAGAAGAGCTCTTTCATGGAAACCAAGGTTTAAGAGCTGAACCACATCAGACCGCGCGATCGAGCACCGTGCTTGGCGTTGGTTCTTGAGTACAGTAACCCTGGAAATGGCTAAATTTGCAGTGGCCTTGAATTTACTAATTTTAAAGTTTCTTCCTAGTAAAGCATCAAGTTTTCTTCCCATGGCTACTTCCCTTTCACTTGTTTGTTTCCTCACTCAATGAGAAACAAGTAAAAGAAAGAGAAGTATAAAACACAAAATGAGTTTTTTCTTTAATGGTTGGTGGTTGTTGAAGAGACTAGAAGGATAGGAACAAATGAAACTAGCTTAGTTGCAACTTTTGATAATGACGAAGGTTGAATTATAAGAAAATATAAAGAATGTTGTGGGGAAGTTAATAAGAAATTTCTCAAATATATTATGGTGCAAATGTTTTTTGTGGACATTTAAAATAACCTTAAAGTAGATTTTAAAAATAAATATATTTGGGGGTAGAGGAAAGGCGAAAGGAAGGGGATTATAATGTGATCTGATCGAATCCTTCTCAGGGTGAAAGTTCAGGCAGTCAGTCAACCAACTGAGCTACTAGATTCCCTTAAAATCTATATTTAAATTTTAACGGAAAGAAAAATTACTAAATGATTAAAATATCATGAATATATATATATATATATATATATAAATAAAATAATAAATGGGTCGAATATTATAATTATATATAAAATAAAATACATACTCAATCCTAGTTTAATGAATATAATTAGTTGATAACTATTAATAGGAGATACTAGATGATTATATATATAAAAATAATAATGTTAAAGTAACGTGTGGGGATTTTTCTTATGAAGGAAGTTTTTTAGTATGAAATGGAAAAATAGGAATTTGAGACGCGGTTAAGAGGTGTACATATTAGAAAAAACTCGGTGATTTTTTGCGGCTTTGAAACGGTCCAATTATGTAAATTTTTCTCATTTTTGTTTCATGTCCACTACCACAACATTTTTTTGGGTTTTTTTGGTCGCTATCCGTATTGAAATTTGACTAAATAATTAAATTTATGTCATATAGAATCTCATTCAGAGGAAAACACTCTTTATATTAAGAATTTTTAATATTCAAAGCTCGAATCAGAAATCTCTAATTAAGGAGAAGCAATTTTTTCTACAGTATCATATCCTTAGATATTCCACTACCACAACATAAAGAAAGAAAGAAAAAAGCTATATATGAATTTAATATTAATAAATAACAAAATTTCAAACGAGGAAAGTTTTTTGCGTTACTCTTTAATTACTAGGAAAATATTGAGTTGTAGCTAAATTAATTGTATAAAAAATATTGAGTATCTGACACGATGTTGGTAATTTTTAGCAACCTGAATTAGTTGGAGGTTAAATAAGAGATTGAAAGTGATTTGATTGCGTTCGTATTGAATATATTTGATTTATAAGTGATTTAATTATGTACGTATATTTTACCTGAGAATGAAATCTAATTATCGAATATAAATAAACGATTGTTACAATTTTAAGATCATATTTAACTTCGAAAATTTAATAAATTTGAAAAGAATAATGACACTTATAATGAAAACGATGAATATATCAAAATAGAGAGAAGATAAATTTTAAAGTAATTTGAAAATGAAATTTTATTTGTACTAAAGTTCCCAAGTCCTATCAAATTGCTAGAAAAGCTAGAAAAATAGTCTTTTTAGAGGTTGTGTTAGGTAAGCTGATTATTCAAAACTTATTGACAACTGCTGATTAGCTACTAATTATAGAAGCTATTATCACTTTGTTTCTAGAACCTTTCAAAATTAAAACTACCTTGGACGTCATTAGGAAATTTATTGAGACTAATATTCTGTTTGGTCAAGCTTATTTTTATTTGCAAAAATGCTAAAAAAAATAAATAAAAAGTAAGGTCTTTGATCGAATTTTTGTGAAAAAAATAAGTGTTTTTGAATGTAATTGTTTTTCAAAGCTAAAAAAAATAAAAATTCAAAAAGCATTTTTTTGAAAAATACATTTAGAAGTATTGATTAAAAAGTTTGATCAAATATTAATTACCGTTCAGAAATATTTCTAAAATTCATTGGTCAAACCTATATATTTTTTTTCCAAAAAATACTTTTCAAAATAAGTTAATTTTTAAGAAGCTTGACTAAAAACTATAAGTCCCCAAACAATCTAAAATTCTGAAACAATGGTAAAATTTGATTAATCATCCTTCATCTCAGGTTAAGAGAAAACTTATCAACATTAATTGATGTTTACCATAATTAAGTGTATTACGTAACCATGACTAAAATCGTTAAATTCTTTAGTGATATTTATTAAAGAATTTGGTTACAAATATTTACATATATGACTCAATATAATATAATAATAATTATATTATTATCGTTAAATAACTATAGTAAAATTCTTTATTTTTTTTAGTTGATTTTCAGTAAAAACTTTATTGTCACACGACTGTACGTGCATGTATTACATGTGTGCATGCGTTGTGATCGGTTGAATCATTTCTTACTTCTTATTTTATCTTTAATTACACACTATTATTTTTATAAAAATAAACATGACAAATTAAGATTATAATATCAAAAAATATTTTTAGTATGTTAAAAATATTTAAGATCATAAATTTTGAAAGTCTATTCCCTCAAATAATCTCAAAAATGAAGCAAATTGGATATCCAATTCGGATTTGTATGAAATAAAATGAAAGAATTAAAATTTTATTATTATTATTATTTTTATTATTGAACAGTCAATGAAGACTGAAAAGATAGTCAAGTTGAAATTAGAAACTTAAACCTCTCAACGTCAACAATAACAATTTACCTAGCAGGGACGTCACAGCCATTTATATATGTTTGACAAAGAAAACTAAATTGACTAGTAATCTATTTTATTATTAGATTTATTTTTATCTAATTTCTAAGTGCAAGGTTCAATAGTTTTGGATTTTTAAAGTATTTAACTATACAGTGATAGACTAATAGCGTATTAAAAAAATTGACACTATCACGTTACTTAAAATATTTACAAGTAAATTATACAAAGGACTCTGTTCGTACTAGTAATAGTAGCATTTTTGTGAGTATACGAGCTAGAAAAAGTTTATCTAGATCCGATGTTTATACCAATCCAATAAATATATATGATATATAAATGTCTACACAAACACTTGTATTTTACAAAATATAATTAATCAATATACATATTCATCCATTTTTTGTGATTTTAACTATAATAAATTGGTATAAATTAATATTAGGTGATAGATTTGGAACTTTCATGGTACTTTCAGTAATCAAAAGAAAATTCAAGTGTACTCCAAATGATTTATTCAAACCAGAAAGTGTTAATTTACTTTTGGTTTAGCAAAATTCTAATGAATGATAATTTTCTTTACGTTATTGCAATTATAGATTCTTGACCTTTTTTTTCTTTCATAATCTTTAGCTTTCAATCATTGTAACCCAAAAAAATGTAACAACAATGAAACTTCCATAAGCGTATACTTTTCTACGTCATTGAATTTTGATGCAACCAAAAAATGATCTCTAATATACCTGTTGTAGGAATCTAATTGAGTTTTGTCATATTAATTGGTATTCTTTTTAATTAAATAGTTAATAATATTTGATTTGTCACAAATTACTTCTTCAATTATTACTATTTCAACTTTTACAAAGTCGACATAACTCATCTAGTTTATGATTATGAGACAAAATTTGTCTAAAGAGTTGCAATATTTTGGTCCACTGCGATAAAAAGAAGACCCACACAACTTGCATCAGTTGTGAGAAACACACAATTAAGTGTGGGTACCACTCATGACTTGTTTTGGGTCGATATAATTAATTTGGTTAAATCACAAAAACTTGAACAAATGAAATATGCATTTCATCAAGTTAAAGTAAAACTCAACTGCTTTGTTTGCATACCTGTGAGTATGATCAAATACTCCTCTAGTCACATTTATATTTATTAATAATAACATGAATATGTATGTATGCATTGTGTGTTATATACATACAATATTTCTTTTTCTATTTGCAACTTTGATCGTTAACGTTGGCGATATGTTTACAATGAAGCAAACAGACCACAAGCCTCCTTTTTCACTTTTTCGCTTTTGATAGACTTTCATCAGATGCTGAAACTTGAAGCTAAGAGAAAACGTAAATTTATATTCATATTTCATAGAACAAAGTGTGAACATCAATAATGGCTCTGCTGCCCAAACATAATCTTTCGAGCTGAACAACACACATCATTAGGCTGAAGAAGAATCAAAGTAGACATGAGTCGCGATTCTGAAGACGTAAGTAGACTTTCTTAGCTGAGAATTGCACTATCAAGGCTACAAAATCTGGCAACTGTTATGCACTAAAATATCGAAAGAGTTAAGCAGAACATCCAAATGAAGGCAGGAAATTCTTCAGCATTAGTGCAGCGCGCAATTGGAGCACTGGTTTAACTAACCACTACATACATCGAGATAACTTTTCCAAACTCCAAAAAAAGTTGCAATAAGCTAAATCATGAAGCAATATCTCAATTACTAGAATCTGAATTCAATCCACGGTTGTGCATCAAGACATGATATGATCATTTAACAATCTATGACAACGTCAAGCTCCAAAACAACACTCATCCCTAACCACCATAACCGGAAAACACAATGAAATGAAGTGTGTAGCACTACTAAAAATGAATGCTCTAACCATCAAGAAGCTAGTAAAGAATGATCAGAGTAATTGAGCAACAAAATTTTTAAATCCTTAGACAGCACAAAATACGAATGGTATTGTTGCACTATGATCCCACATAAAGAGGGTCATTCCACTTCTTACATTCAAGCTATAATCTCACATATAAACACAGATCGGTGCAGTAAATGCAGCTGAGAATATTTCAAGGCATAAGTGATTAGAGCAAAACCGAACAGAGAACCCACAATGGCAGAGCAAGCTTCCCTTCAAATATATATTTTTATAAATTTACTTCACAATACATAAGTGATGAGTGTGTAAAACAAATTTGGTAGTTAGGAAGCTGCATTTTTTTGACAGCATAGCAACGTGGCAAGTTTTTGTGCTACTCCGGATGATTAGAGTCCAACTCATATAATAGAGAAAAAGATCGAAATCTGCCCTTATGGTTAGAAGTTCAGATTTCGAGCCAAAACCAAATGGCGACTGGCGAGGATATGAATGACTCCCAACTTTTAACAGAGGGCAAAGTTGGACCATTTCACATAGTTCAAAGGAAAATTGAGCTCTTTACACTTCTTACTTATCCAGACTAGTGATGGGTAATGTCACTTGTTATACAATACGAAGTGATTTGTAATGTCCAACTGAATCAACATATGCAGGATTCAATGTATTCTGAATATTTTTAAATTTATAATGGCTTCATTAGAATGACAAAAGAATTCTGAAGAACAACAAATACACATGAACCAAAAACAAACAACTCAAATGACAGCTGCTATTCAAACTAAAGACGTAATAAAATGTAGAAGGTAAACACACACAGATTGAGAACCCATAGAAGGAATGCGAAACACTTTTAAGACATCAGAAATAGAGATCCAAGTCAGATAGAAGTATGTGAGTGCTTCACCAAAGATAAACAACAAGAGAACCAAACCACAAACAATGGGGTGTGTTCACTCAAACAAAGGCGGTGTTAAAGTGAGTTAAAGAAACAGGAATGAACTATGGTAAACTTAACTTACATTCAGAAGTACAGAAACAAGAGTAAAGATACACTTCAACTTTATCAAGTCAATTCACTAAAATCTACCTATGACTTCTTAAGAAAGAGGAGAGGGGACTCAAAGCAGGCCAGTACAGCACCAATGCAGGACAAATGTGGGACGGTAAGAGTGTGAGGCGACAATGCATCAGCAAAAGAGACTTGGAACCCTAGCATAAACTAAGCTAAGAGCCTAGGCTTGGCATCAGAGCTCTGGCTTCAGCCTTGGGAGGGTGTAATTGGGCTAGAGAACTTTTTAAACTAAAGAGTACTGTATAGAGAACCCCAAAACCTCTTTCACTTTGATTTTCCAGTTAACTGAAGAACCATATTGAAAAACTGATATATTAAAAACATAAACCATGAACCGACCAAAAACCGAAAAAATCAAAATTTTCGTTTACATTTGAGTTCTCGATTTTCTAAAAAATAAGCCGATTAAACAAAATAAATGAACTTATACATGTATATGCTATTTCTCACTTGTTTTGTCTCATCTTGGATATCACATTACTTTCGCAAAATGTAGCAAGATTGCCAGTAGTTTAAGTGCATGCCTAACTATTTGACTCGTTATGAGCTTTCATATGTTTTTAGTGATGCTTTAATTTGCAACACTACCTCATTAAAAATATGGTTTTTGTTTGACATTTGAAAATAGTCCCTTTACAGTGTTCGTCTGAATTTAGAAATTCCACATTCCTACCTTCATCAAAAAAGAAATTCCCTAGTGCTACATTCTACTTGAGAAGAATTTTTATAAGGAAATGACTATTCAGTTAAGTATCTCATAAAAGCCATGCACTTGTCCCCTCTAAACATTATTTGAAGTCTGAATTTCCTGAAAAGTACCATAATCCAAAAACAATTATACCAAACTTGAGTGCAGAATTCGTTAGCGTGAGAAAGAAAGATTACTAGTCAAATGGTAGTCAGGCATTGAGGGGTTTAAAGACTCGTGGCAATACATCACACCTCAAATCCTTCAAGACAAACCCTATGGGATAAAAAGGTAGAGTCACAAGTTGAACTTGTCATGACTAACAAAGTTTAATGGCAAAAAAATGGATAGAGAGAGTCGGAGAGGCTTGGCAGAGGAGCAATATGTTGGTGCCTAAGAAGGTGGAGGAAGATAAACATGAGAGGCTAGTCAAATGTTCCTTGACCGTGCAGATTGGAGAAAAAATGCAATGCTTCTTGGAGGAGGGATCTATAAAGTCAAATTCCAATGCAAGCTAGACAGATTTTTTTTTCATTGACTAAAAATCTGGCATGGGAAGTTAGTGTTCAGGAAAGGGACAACTGAAATTTGAGATAGATTTGATCCACAATGGCCAATTTTATTAGCAAAATCCAGTTAAGAATTTGAATTATATTCCATGTAGGTCAATTCCATGGAGGACTACCAAACTTTGAATGTAATACATTGAGAAGAATATCAGGTTTTCAAAAGATACCCACCTATTACACCAGAGACGTAATGAAATTCAAGGATACTTACTAGAACTGCAGATGCATGGAACCACACCCTAGCAAGACAAAAAGCCACATCAATACCACACTTCTCAAAGGGATGTAGAATATATTATTCTTATTGAACAAGCAGCAAGAAAATAAAATTGACAACTCACTTCAAGGCTGCATCTGATCATTCTCCAGTCATACATTGCTCCAGGATGACCATACCATGGATCAGATGCAATGCAACTTATTAGAAAGTGTTTTTGGGAAAAAAAATTAAGAAATAGAAAAAATAACAATGACTCCAAATTATTTCCAAATAAGAACCTTTAGCTCTTGATAGTTTTACTATTCTAACCTAAGAAGGCTCATTAACAAACCACCCTCAAGTGTGCAATTATTCAGACAGGACCAAATTAAAGTTCAGAAAGCAGAACTTGTCAAGAAAAATTAAAAATTGACACGAACAAGAAAACGCAAATTATCACTGATGTCCAAGGAATCAAGTAGATTCACAACATTAAAAGGGAGTCACAGTAATTCCTAACAAACAAACCAAGGTACCTTCTCCAGGGTGCCTTTTAAGCATCTAAATCACTGAATCTTGCATCAAAGCCCTGGTAGATATCCTGAAGGAAAAAGTAAATTAGACTTTCCAGGACCCGAGGATTCTGAACAGTATGTAAAACAAAAGAGAGATGATACACAATTAAGAAATAGGCCTGAAAACTATATAATCCCACACAAATATACAATTAAATCAGAGATTTGAAGACAAGAGTCGAGAAAACTAAAAGTACAGAAAGGGAGAAAAAAAATAAAAAGACAGATCCCAATCTACATTCAGAGTGAACAGATAATTCATTGTGTTTATTTACAGAGACATATGAATAACCATGCTTCTGTCAATATCTATTTTGGCACAAGTAATTCTCCACTCTCAAGACTTGAGTCCAAAGTACCACTTGACACATGATCACTATTTTAAAATTGTATGAAGCTCTTTATAATGTCACCATCAAGAATTAGTACAGAAGGGAAAAACGCCTTTGGCAAGTTATCTTACGATAGAACAGAAAACATTGCACTGAAAGAACTGCCAAGATATAGATCTCCCAAAATCAGCAATCTTCTCTGCAACTTCAACCATGCCAATCTTTGAAGCACTTAACCCATGATAGTAGATAAAGACATATAAAGCCCAATGATTAGAGAACTGAAAATAAACTAAGATCATATGATCATAATACACTAGTATCTAGTGCAGCAGTATGTCCCTAGTCATAAAATCATTGTTGTCATTCACTTGCCCGTGATGAATGGGTGGCTCAATGCCTGGGAAACAGTCATTCTCTTTTCTGGATCTAACACAAAAATTCTCTCCATAAGATCTTTGAAGTGAGCCAACATCTTTGGGTCTTCACCTGGAGAGCCCAAAATTATTGAACTGATATCTTTTGGCTTGATATTAACAATCAGCTTCCTTATAGCCTGCAAAAGTATACAGGTGCAACCAAAATTTAATATATAGCAAGGTTATCATTAATGACTATAAATGGTTTGATTATCTGGGAATGACAAGACAGTCTAAAAGTTTACAAGAAACGACCTTCTTTGTAACAGGATCCTCTTCGATGGCAAGAAAATTGAGATCTTGGTCAAAATGTTGTTCTGTAAATGCACCCTGAAATAAGAGAACGGAAAGAATTATTGTTTCCACACTGTCAATTATTAAGAAAGATGCAAAAACTGCAAAAGCAGCACCACCTACTGCAATCACCTAGAATTGTCCGCTGCAACTACTTAACCAGGTTAATAGCTTCAAATCATAAATATTCCAAATTAGCTTAGGGTAATATGGAGAATGTCTAAGACGAACCTTTCTAAGCATCTTTTTTGGAAATGGACCTTTCAATTCCATATGAAGACGAAGCATGTCATTATTAGTTGGACCTGGAAATAACACTTTCCCAGCATAGAGCTCAAACAAACAGCAACCCACTGACCATATATCCATCGGATGATCATACGACAAGCCAAGAACTGCAACATCACATAATGTAGAAACTTAATCAAACAAAAGCACACAATTCACAAAAGTACTTAGGATCAATGTCGGAGCATTGAATAATAGAAACAAAGAGAAAGGGAAGTCCCGAAAATATAAAAAGCAAATATTGAAGAATTGATCTTACTGATCTCTGGGGCACGGTAAAAACGGCTCACGAGGTATGGAGTAATTTCATTTTTTCCAGCAAACATAGCATTACCAAAGTCACAAAGCTTCAGCACATTTTTTGCTTCATTTACCTAAATAATCAAATACAGAAAGGTTAACATATACATGCAATTTAAGGGAAGCAAAGTAAAACTCTCAGCAGATGTGAAGTCGGAGAATTAGCTAGCCCACGGAAAGAAGAAGATACACAAACAGTTGGCTTACCAACATGTTGTCGGGTTTAATATCACAATGAAGCACACCACAATTTTTTAAATGCTTCAAAGCAATGAAAAGTTGCTTTGCGTACGTCCTCACAGCAGTGAGTTTGAGTCCAATGTTACGTCCAAACTTCTTCAAAACCTCACGGAGATTCATATGAAGAGACTCAAAAACCAAACAGAGATGATTCCGGTACTTGAAGCTAGAAATAAAACGAACACAGTGGCGCTTGTCTTCAGGATCTGCACCAACTAGCTTCTTCAGTATGACCAACTCTTCCATACCTGCTTTATACCTGAAAAGGATGAAAACAACAAAATTAGGCCACCAGATCTATCAAGGCAGCACAAAATGGGGAAACTAAGAAACTACTCACATTGTTTCATTATTGCGTATCATTTTTATTGCTACTTCCTCAGGGTCACCAGGTCTAGCCTTGAGATCTTTAGCGCGGACAACAGTAGAAAAGACTCCTTTACCATGAGCAGCAACAATCTCATAACGGCCATCAAGAATTTCTCCGAACCGATAACCTGCAAACCGACAAGTAGACACCAACTAAGACAGCAATTTTCAGCCATCATAGCAAAAATTAATCAACATAACAAGCTTCTCTGAAACTACTTCCTGCCAATCTTAAATCAACTTTTTTTATAACCGAGATATCCCCGAGGGTCAGAGCCGCAAGGTTCTAAACTCGATGGATAATGGGAAAAATATATCAACTAGCAAAAAGAAAATCTCAACTTCAAGACATTTTTTCCTTATGTGTTTTTGGACCTGAATAAATATTGCACTATTATAGTTATTAAACAGAAGCAAACAGAAAATGAGTCATAGGGTACTCAAAATTTATCAAGCATCTTCGGATAAAAATTAACAGAGAGGCTATCATGAGCAAAAATGAAGGAGTATGGTGCCAAGTATCAGATGTAGTAGCACACTACCACTAGCATGGAAGTAAAAACTGAAATATGAAAGATCCTGGTAACAAGTGAGATGAAATACTTACTATAATACCCTTCCGGATCATCCCAGTTATCATGAAGGCCACTGCGCTCAACTGCTACACCATCTCCTTTGCCCTGACAGACAACAAATAAAACCAGAGAAAAATGAAATTTGGGTGCTTATTACATAAACAAGGAAAGGACTTCCTATAAGCAGAGTAACATGTTTCCCACAGTTTCAGTACAAGTACAAAGTAAGAAACCCATCCTCTTTTTCACTCTTGTTAGAGCGGAGTTTTCCTTTGTTATCGTTTGGGAAACGAGGAGCAAGGAAATATAGGGACTCATACAATCCAGGGTTCTAACAATACATTATATTCCTAGACATCACACTTTAAACTGAAATTAAATGGTATTACAAAATCTCCAACATCTAAAAGAAACAGACATAATGTAGTGAGAGGAATTTTATAGCCATCGTTTCCAAAATGGTTCATCGTTTGTCATTTTTGGTTCAGCAGGAAAGAAAGGTTTGCTCACTATTAGTTGAATTAAAAATAAATGAACAATGAGATGGCCAACATAACAAGTGCTACATTGGATTACCTAACAGAATGCATGCTTTTAGTGCCCAATCTCTCTAACATTAAAAGTCAACACAAGCTAAATCCAAGAATTAGCAAACACAAAATCTCTGACTATGTTTCTAAGAAAGCAACTGACCATCTTCCTGATGCCAGCAGGTGATTCTCCAAATATATCGTCACAAAACATGTCAGCCGACCTCTCACTCTGCAAAGAGTAGTAAACGGAAGTCAATCATCAGATAAAGCCAGCATTTAGGAAAAAGACTATTGGAGCAAAAGGCAGACCTAGAAGGCAAATTACTGCATCAACTAATTCTAAAACAAACTTTAAGGACAAGAACTAAGATCTCCCAGAAAATAGTGTTGAAAGATAAAAAAGCAGAATGAATACCACCAGTCCACCAGAAAGGAAAACCCCATTTAAATCTCAATGGTATGTGAACACACCTTTGGAGTACCCTGTCCCAGTCCACCAACTCCAGAAGCCTGCACATCACCAATATGACCACCCTGCAGAGGTGATTTCCCAACAGAAAATGTTGGCTCGACATCTGCACCATTGCTTTTAGCATCAATAGACTCTTGCACAACATTCTGTCTGGCTGCCGGTTTTTGGGTTGACTGCTCCATGTGAATCTCAACTAATGCCAATAAATGAAAAACATAGTCAGAGCCTAGAAACTCAACCCAGACATGCAAAAAATCAATAGAGAATATCTTAGCACAAAACTCTAGAATCATATACAGTGCAATGCAAGACTTCATAAAACCTGAGTGACAACAGACTCCAACTAACATAATAAGATCTATAACATACATATTTAAGAGAGCAAATCCAAAATCAAACTCATTAAGCGGGCAGAAATTTGGCACTTAAACTGCTATGCAGCATGCGAGATTGATTGGCCAAAATACAACATTCACAGCTTATATTCATGAATACGCAGATGATAAACCTGAAGGTGTTTTACCACCAAAAAAATGAAAAAATAGAAAAATACCAACCAAAGACTTGTCATTCGCGTAAAGGAATTGAATATTAAATACAGTAAAACAGAATCAAATAATATATCAAGAAATCTCAAGTCAAAGAAATTACCAACGTCCCCAGATTGAGTTACTTGTTCCTTCTGTGAGTTCTTTATCTTATATTTTTCAAGAATAGCTTGCCTTCGCCTTCTGCTCTCCTCCTTAATTCTATCAAGTTCATCTTCTTCTTCCTGTTCAGCAAGCTGGAAAACAACTTTTTCCTGATAATCCTCCTGCTCAACTTTATCTCTGCGATACAACAAAAATGAGAAAAACAAGAACCACATATTAAGTAAAACACCTCTGATGAAGAAGTTCTGATATCAAAAGTCACTAGCTAGAATTAACAATACCTTTTAGATCTCTCGCTTTCTGTCTCTACAGCATGTTGCTTTGTGGTCTCAGTTTTAGAGTGATTGCTTGTCCTTTCTCTCTCAATGTCAGTCTCATAATGTCTATTACGTCTATTATAAGCAAGACTGTCATCCTGCTGCCTGCTGTACCTATCGCTATTTCTATCCCTATCTGCCTCCCTACTACGTCCCCTGCTTTCCCTATCCCTATTCCTCCTTTCTCTCTCTTCCCTCTCCCTCTCTCTCCCCCTCTCATATTCTCTTTCTCTATCCCTTTCCCTATCTCGAGCTTTCTCTCTGTCCCTCTCCCTCTCCTTATCGCTCTCCGTTCGCCTCTCCTTATCGCTCTCCCTTCGCTTTTCTCTAGCCAACTCACGCTCCCTGTCTTTCTCTCTTACTCTATCCCTGTCATTCTCCATACTCTCCCGAAATCTATCAACACTCTCCCTGTTATAATACCTGTCTCTAGAGGATCTACTGTTACAAGAATTATGCTCCTTTTCCCTATCCCTTGAAGACTCTCGGCTTCCATGTCGATAGTCCCGGTTGTAACCAATTTTTTCATCATCAAAGTTACTTCTATATCTGCTTTCCTTTTCATATGTGTCATCTATCTCACGAGACTTAGGTACAAGGAAAGACTCCTCCAGAACACTTTTTGATCGTGATCTTCCTCTGGAGCGATCAGGTGACTTGGATGACTTTGTAACATGTCTCTCTTCAGGGTGCTCATAATGTGAAGATGATACCCTAACAGATCTATGCCTCTTCCCAACATTTTCAGGAGTTAAGGATTTTATTATTTGATCCTGTAAATCACTTTCATCCTCATGATAGCTCTTTTGTTTTGTACTTTCTTCACCAGCGATACTATCTTCTTTCTGTGGTTTAGACTCCAATTTATGAAATTCATCTATGTAACTACCATTGGCAGAATGCTTGACTCTGGACTTTCTTTCTCTAGAACTATCAGCCTTTCTACTTTGCCTTTGCTCATCATGCCGTCCTAAAACAGTGGCATCTCTATCAACTTTTTCCACATTGTCTGCAGGCCCTTGTCCTTGAGCTTCATGCAATTCCTAGACAAGAAATATGAGCTGAATTAAATGATAAAGTACAATTTTCCAATATTTTAGCAGACAAAAAAGATTCAAATTTTAACAGTCACGAGAAAGTTTCTTACTAATAAAAAGAAAGCCCTCAATCATCAGGACTTCAAAGCTCTGTATGGAATACATAATTCTCATGTCTGTTTTATGCAACATACTTATTAATCAAACAGTTCAAACAACATTAATTTAACATATCTTGGACACTAAAAATAGTAAAATTCTAAACAAAAGCCCCTTTTTTGGTTGCTTAAAGTTGAAATGTTGCATTTGAAAACAGAAGTTTTTCACTACTTACCAAAAAGATTACTTTTTTTTTCAAAACCAAACTAAATTGTATTCTTAATCTTCAAAGAACCATGACAGCAACCAAACAGGCCCTGGAAGAACAAATAAATAAACACGATATTTATACAGCAATTAAAATCGAAAGAAATCTGAACAGACCATGTTCAAATCATCTTCATTCCCCAATTTTTCGGCCACGGTATTCTCATCAGCATCACCAACAGCAGCAGTATCCACAATATCATCCTCAATGATTTCTCCTTCCTCCATATCATAATCAATCCCTAATGTAGAAACACCAACAACAGTACCAATCCTAATCTCTTCTCCTGGTTTACCTCCGTTCTCAATCTCACTTTTTGATTTAACCATTTCCTTCTCGGATTTCGAATCGGATTTCTCTAGGTGCTTCTTACTATGATGGCGATGGTGACGGTGGTGACGATGATGGTGTCGGTGCTTACGGCGTTTCAATGGTTCTCCGGTATCCTCATCGGAAGGAGAAGATCGATGGTGTTTGCGACGGGAAGGTTCATTGGAATCGCTGGCCATTGAAGAATTAGGGTTAGGTTTTGTCGGAAAATTATTCGGGTCTAAGAGAGATCCGATTGAGATGATGATGAGTTATAGAGAGAGAAAAGCTGAGGTGATATTTGGAAATAAGAGAATAATAATAATTGGGTACTGAAGTTTAGAAAGTTACAAATAGACCCCAAAAAGTTTGTTGATTTTGATTGATTTGTTTGAAATATACGAGGGAAAGGGACCAAGAGTGGACTTTCTCATTGCTAGCAAAGGATAAAGTTGAACATGATTAGATTGATCATAAATATTGTTTTGTTTATTTTTACTTATCTACTTTTGACATACGATTTCTTAAAATACAATAGTTGAGTGTGTTTTTGTATTAGAAATTAGGATGTTGAGATGAATGTAAAGACATATTAGGAGCAGTAAGATTATGAATGAGGTTATCTAAGAGAAAGTGGTAATGTGCAGACGATGTGTGTTGATGTCCCAACAAGGAGGTGTGAGAAATTGCTTATAGGGAGTATGCGAAACTGTAAAAGTAGGCTGAAAAAATTATTGCGAAGAGGTGATCATATAGGATATGGTGCAACTTCGTATTATTAAGGACAAATCTCTAGATAGGAATAATTGAAAGTCGTGTATTAGGGTAGAAGGTTATTATGGATGGAGATTGGAGTGTTGTCTTGTCGTGCTTAGGTTTAGGCTTTGTTAGTATTTGTTGTAGTACTAGACGTACTCTTATAGTTCTTGTCATATGTTGTTTATTGTTTTTCAATTATCACACTATTTTATTGTTGTTGTCGTTATTGTTTCTTTCTTGTAGACTTTACACTCAGGGCGGACCTATGTGGGTGGTAGGGACCCTAACCCCCTCGGCAACAAATTACATTATATATATAGGGTAAATTTTCTATATTTATATTGATATACTAATTTTGAGCCATCTAAATCAAATAGGAGAGTTAGCCCCACGTTTTGACTCTTGTTGGATGCACATTTATATTTTTATTTACTGAACTCTGAGTGCTATGTTTTCTTCTTCATTTGTTTGGATTTGATGCATTTGAGCTGATTGTCTTTCAGAAACAACAGTTGTACCTCTACGCAAGTACTGGTGGATCCACCATTATTTACATTGCTTATCTTATTAACAGTTATGATTTCATCATTATTTTCTTTTTCCTTTGTTTGAATTTGATGTACTTGAGCCGATGGGTTTTCCAAAACAGTCTTTATACCTCTACACAAATAGTGATAAGGTTTGTGTATACTCTACCCTCTTCATAATGAAATTTCACTGAGTATGTTGTTGTTGAGTGTGTTTTGTACTTAATAATATAACACACACTTAACATTTTATTATTTTTATATACATTATTAGTCAGCACGATATACATGTGCAAAATTCGTACACTGAATTAAAAAATATAATACTAAAACCTCTCATAGTATTTCTAAATTATGTCATTTTTTAAAAATAATCCAAAAGAACATTTCAATATGTATAACCATTAACCAAACATATTTTTTTTTTTGGAAAAACTATCTAAATACACAACTTATTTTACTATATTCTCTAAAATTCCCTACCATTTGAAAAAATTACAAAAATCCATACTTTACAGGATGTATCAGTCGGATATATCACTTTACGCGATGTATCGATGGGATACATCACTTTACACGATGTATTAGTCGAATACATCACTTTACGTGATGTATCGGGTCAGATACATTATTGTACACAATGTATAGATAGGATACATCACTTTACACGATGTATCAGTCGAATACATCACTTTATGTGATGTATCAGTCGGATATATCACTTTACGATGTATTAGGACATACGCGATATATCGGGACGTCACTTTATGCAATGTATCATTCGAATACATCATTTTACGTGATGTATCAGGACGTTGAGGGATGTATCCGAAATCGAAATGCGATGTATTGAGACATTTTGGAATGTATCATGATTCTACCAAATTTAAGATTTTTTTGTAATTTGAAAAAAAATAGGAATAAAATGTTTTTATCTCTTAACATTATGAGATTTGTGTAAAAAAAAAATTTTTTTTCAGAAACAAAATTAAACAATCTATTTGGGAACATTTTTCCCAACGAACTTTTGCCTACGCCCCCAAAAATACAGCAACCAAATCGGCGGAAAACTCAAAGCTACACTTGAATTAACACTTCCTCGTCTTCTCCGCCATTTTCTTCTTCCTTTTCTCCATATAAATCTTCCCTCAATTCACCATTTTCACAAAAAAAATCCCCAAATTTTAGCTTCAATGGCGTCACTTCAATCCTCTGCAATCTCCTTCTCATCTTCCCTCGGTCGTTTCTCAACCACACGCACAATGCTCCCTCAGAAACCCAGAAATTACAAACTCCCAGTTGTTGAATCGAAGATTCGAGAGATTTTCATGCCGGCATTAAGCTCAACGATGACTGAAGGAAAGATCGTATCTTGGGTTAAATCGGAAGGTGATGTTTTGTCTAAAGGTGAATCGGTTGTTGTTGTGGAGTCGGACAAAGCTGATATGGATGTTGAGACGTTTTACGATGGGATTTTAGCTGTTATTGTCGTTAATGAAGGTGAAACTGCACTTGTTGGTGCTCCTATTGGGTTATTAGCTGAAACAGAAGATGAAATTGCTGAAGCCAAAGCAAAAGCGAAAGGACAATCTGGGGGTTCTTCTTCTGGATCGGAGAGTACTCCTGAACCTCAATCTCCGGTTGGGGTTTCTTCTGATGAGCCGAAGAAGATTGTTGCGACCCCAAATGCGAAGAAATTGGCGAAGCAGCATAAAATTGATATCAATAAAGTGAATGGGACTGGCCCATTTGGACGGATTACATCGGAGGATGTTGAGAAAGCTGCTGGAATTACTCCAGCACCGTCCAAGAGTATTAGCCCACCTCCTGCTGCTGCTACTGCTGCTGCTCCGGCAGTGGGCACGCCAGCGAAAGCTGCTCCGGTTAGTTTACCGGAGATTCCTGGGTCAACAGTTGTTCCGTTCACAACAATGCAAGTTGCAGTGTCCAAGAATATGATGGAGAGTCTCTCTGTTCCAACATTTCGTGTTGGGTATCCAGTTATTACTGATGCCCTTGATGATTTATACCTAAAGGTGAGTGATTTAAATTTGAGACTTTAGTTGCAAACTCAATACTCCCTTCGTTTCAATTTGATTGTCTGGTTTTGACCTGATGCAGAGTTTAAGAAAGTAAAGTTTACTTTTTTAGTTGTGGTCTTAAACTATAAATGTGTAGAGTGTACCAAAATGTCTTTTAATCTCGTGGTATTAAACATGTCAGGTGAAGTATTAAAGAGTTGTCAAAAAGTGAAAGAGACATTCTTTTTAAAACGATTTAATAAGGAAAGTTAGACAAAAAAATTAAAACGGAGGGAGTATAAGTTATACTTCAATTTAATAGGGTGTTCACAAGAATTTTCACTCGCTTGGCCTAAGTGTTGTGATGGAAGTGTTGCAGAATAAATAATTGTGTTCTGAGATGAGGTGGTCACATGACTTAACATAGACTATTATGTGATGCATAATTTAACTGATATGAATTGGTTTTAGATTCTGGAGTTTAAACATAGACTATCTTGTGATTGAATTGATAAACAGGTCAAGAAGAAGGGTGTTACAATGACCGCATTGTTGGCCAAAGCTGCGGCAATGGCACTAGCTCAACATCCAGTTGTGAATTCTTCTTGTAAAGATGGAAAGAGCTTTACGTACAACAGCAGCATAAATATTTCTGTTGCGGTGGCCATTAACGGTGGGTTGATAACACCGGTGCTTCAGGATGCTGACAAGGTAGTATCACTGAATCAAGTCTCTCTTTTTTTGGTTGGTTTAAATTGTTGTTAGTTTTGTGAAAGATGTTAAGTCATAGACTCGTAGGTAATGCTTATTTTTATCTTGTGTTGGTGCAGTTGGATCTGTATCTGTTGTCTCAAAAGTGGAAGGAACTGGTAGAGAAGGCTAGGGCTAAGCAACTACAACCACATGAGTACAATTCAGGTTACTATTATTACTAGTTTATTTTGTTTTTGTTGAATTTGTAACTGGATTTCTAGGCTATCCTAAGGGAGTCTACTGAGGTGTTGTGGTTTCCAAATTCAGGGACTTTCACCTTGTCCAACTTGGGCATGTTTGGTGTGGACCGATTTGATGCTATTCTTCCTCCTGGCCAGGTGAGGGTTGGATGTAGCTGACTTTTGTTTCCGATACATTTCATTGTGTTGTTAGCAAGTAGCATCAACTTAAAAACTGAATGATGTTCAGGGGGCTATAATGGCAGTTGGAGCATCAAAACCAACTCCTGTAGCTAATGCTGATGGGTTCTTCAGCGTCAAAAATAAGATGCTGGTATGTCTTGCATTCTCTTCCCATTGTTAATTTGTTTTAAGTGCTAGGTTTGACTGAAGATAACTTTAGAAGTGAAATTTATTGACACATATCAGTGCTCACTCTAATTAGATAATGTTGCCCAACTAATTTGTCTTTACTCTAGCCACTCAAAATTCTTAATTCTCGTTGAATTTTTATGTGAACTGTGGTTAAAACAATTCCTATTTCCCTCGAATTCTAGATGTTGAAAACAAAGAAAAATAAACAAAATATGATTGTGCACCGTTTTTTTTTTTTGAGAAGGGCCACTTATTTATTTTTAAGGGCATGTTTTATAGATTTTCAAAGTTTCCACCTCCCTTTCAAGTGCTTGTGGCAAAAAGCCACCTTTCTAGACATCATATAATCAGTTTGACTGATAATTCTCGGTAGCTTTTGTTGGATTCTTCAATGGCCGCGTCATCTTTGTTATATTACTATACTTAGACTTGCTGTAAAGGGTTTAACACTACCTAAGTCCTGAGTTTTATAATACAAATGTTACTTATCAAAAAAAAAATTTTAAAAACCCTTGTGTGATAAAGTTAATTGTTTTATCTTGTTTCCATAAGATTTCTTCTTGTTAATCTTCGAGAATTCTTGATGTACTCATGATCTTTACCTCATATAGCAAAAGAAAAAGTTTTTGTAGATGTTATGGATATCAAGAGATTCTTGTAGGTTTCCTATATTTTCCCTACTTTGCAGTAGATGGGTTCCTTCATTCCCTACCCTTCATGCTTCTCAGGGTGTCTTTTTACTTTAAATTTTATTAGCATGGTTGATGCGTCATGCATACAGATCTCTTCCAGTAGTTAGTTTTGATATCTATGAAGTCGTGAAGACGGTCTAGTCTGGTAGGCCTTAGAGAGTGATATGCAAGTTGAAGACGAGGAATAGTTTTCAGAATGAGATTAACCTATGTAAGTTTCAATGTACCTAACCATTATGGACAATAATAAGCTAGAGAATTTTAAAAATATGGAATAAAAGGGCAGCCTACACAACCCTACCCTGCATTTCTGCAAGAGGGTGTTTCCACAGCTCGAACCCGTGACCTCCTTGTCACATGGCAACAACTTTACCTGTTATGCCAAAGCTTCCCTTCCGAAGCGTTCCAGACTTTTATCGGCTGGACCTTTGTGCATATGGACCTAATATATTTTGTCTGTGAAGATTGGTCGGGTGATTTTAACTGCCAACTGGGATGTGGGATCATGTTCAGTAGCAAGATAACCATAACTTTCCTATCCATTACTACGTGCTCTATCGCAGATGGTGCTAAGCAGACCTAATGTGCAAAAAGATTTTCCTTTTATCCTCTTCAGTGTTTGCAGTTTTTAATTTTGTTCAAGATATTGGAGCTTTCACAATGACTTTTGGCTGAACTGCTAGTTAATATGCTTCTTAAATGTCTGGGATAGGAACACTATTTTGTAAAGAGCAATGGACTGGTGTTTTCTTGCACTTCTAGTTTAAATTTTTTCTTTGATAAGTGGGACTGGTGATTCTTGTATCCGAAGTAGTCCATAATCGTCAATCATATCTGAACAAGTTAAGTGCGGATGTATTTGGATCTTGTCAAGTTAACTCAAGCACAACAACAAACATCAGTCATATGTCTCATCAATTTTTGGTTACATATGGATCGAAGAACCATGAATAGAGTCTAGAGAAAAAAACTTCAATCTCATGTGGTCCATTTACATCCTACGAACCAATTTGGGGTGGGTGCACGCACCTCAACATGCAGACACTTGCAAGGGTTGGTAATCATCAGAAGGGTTGCCAACAATCGGTGCTAATTGTGGTGAAGTTGGCTTCATTCTCCCCTTGATAAGTGCTATATGGGATTGGTAGATAAAGAACTTAGTTTTACTTTTTAGCTAATTCTTGGTTGTTCCAGTAATAAGCACTCGCTCATTGCAGCTCGAAATTACTGAAATACGACAGTCTTTACATGCTGAGTTCTATGGGTAATTCTGCAACTTTCTGATTTGATATGTGGTCTCCAATTTTGCATCAACCAACCAACATAAAAGGCTGATGAGATTTTTCTTATGGAAGTTACCATCTCACAGTAAAGGCTCTAGATAGTAGATAGTGCCTCGCTTCATGTGCTGGCCTGCTATGGGGTGGTGCTAGTTGACTTGGGTCTAGATAGGGTTGGGCTTTGTTAACTTTGAAGCCTTTAGGCTATAATCACGAATATCCAGGTCTTTTTGAGAATTAGTGTGGCTTCCATGGATTACGGTGGATTTCAGTTCTAGTTAATAGCATTTCGGATTTTATAAACCTAGCAAGCCATGGTTTATGATGATAGTGGTACTTATCGAATCTATCTCACATTTAAGGGTCCCTCGTATGAATATGAAGAGATAAAGTTTGTTATCTTTACTCATCGTCCCAACTGTGTAACAAGAATCCAATGGCAAGTGAGGCACATGTGAACAGGATTTCTTTCGTCTCTAGTGTTGTTTAAAGTCTAAAGGAGATGTAGCAAACTATGATGCCTCAACTCCAAACTAGTTGGGATACTTGAATGAATTCTCTATAAATTGACTAGTTTTACACTGGTCATCAACCTATTGCAATCCTTATCCTTTATCCGGGTTTGGGAGTATTCTTGGCATGTATTTGTGGGATTTTATCCTTGGGTTTAGTTAACGTTAGCTATCTTTGGAGTTAAGATTGGTTTGCTTTATGGCTGCTATTAAAGGAATTAGTTTTGATTTTTTAAAATGTGAATTTGGATTTAGTTTTGAGAAGTTTTTGTGTTCTGAAACATATCACTTAAAAACAAACATTTTAGATGCTATCATACTGGAGAAAACATAATTAAAACCGTCTAAACATTTTTTTTATTCTTTACTAAATGTACTTTCAACTGTCTGAAAAAAAACAGTATAAGAGAAAACAAATTGCCAGAAGCAAGGCAACTGTCGTCTCAATTTGTTTCCAGCCTTCACCAAAACCAACTAGAGTTGGTTCCCAAAAATCAGGTTTCCGAAAATCAATGTGCCTGGTTTTAAACACAATAGAACTGGGTGGGTGGTTCCCTTAATCTTTGGTCTTACTGACTTTTTCATCTCACAGTTTCATCTAGACATAATGCTAACCTTGCTGATTTACCTATATGCATGCATCATCAAGCACATTATTAACTGATTAACTTTTGACCTTTCCTTTTCATGATTTTCTCACCTTCCGAAAACCCCCTTTCCTCCCCTGTCATTTCCTTTGACTGGAAAGGCTGCTACCTATCGAAAGTTTTTTCTGTATATTTCCCTTCTTTGTCTTCCTTCTCGGGCTTAAAGAACAGTAACTGTTGGTAGAAGTAAGACCGGGTAGCTACTGAGAGTGCTTCTTTAATCATGTGAAATATGTACTTTTTTTTCTTTGCTTATGGTTGAAACCTTGCTTTTGAAGTCTTAACCGAAGTCTCGTGTGAACTTTAGTAATAAAGTGATGTTCTCATCATCATAAGATCAATTCATACTTCACATTTTGAATCTTTTACAGGTAAACGTCACAGCAGATCACCGAGTTGTGTATGGCGCGGACTTAGCAGCCTTCCTTCAAACCTTTTCCAAGATAATTGAGAATCCAGATAGCTTGACAATGTAGATGGAGAGCTAAGATCAACAAAGAGAGGAAAACGCGCGATACTTATTTGCAGCTAAGATAAGCTGGTACGCGTTGCAACTGATAATATGTTGTGCTAAAAAATTTCCAGTAGTTCAAAGTGACTAAGTGAGCCTAGCAGTGCAATTTTTGAAATTTTATCGCCTTTTTCGTTTTGCTGATTCATTTTCTTCTCTTAAAGAAGTTGTATTTTTCTGGATTACAAGATTATGACTGGTTTCTCAGAGATGGAGATTTTAAATTATTTAGTTGCATACCAAATTTGCCTTGAAAAAAGTCTGTTGATTTACACAAGTGTTGTCTTTTAGAGATTGCGCAACTATAACCTTGAGAAATAACTACCCTTCTGAATAGCGTAGAATGTTTGCTCTTATATTTCGCAATCTTATTAGATTGTTATCTAACGTTTATAATAACTTACAAAATAGACAGATTCATGTTTCAAAGGCCTGTATATTTGTCCTCAAAGGCATGAAACTCTTTTTGGTAGAGTTTTATAGTTCATTTCATGCCTATTAAGTAAACACAATGAATAGAAGGTACTCCGTCTAGTCCATAGTAAGTAAAATAAGTGAATGGTTCAAAGTTCAGCAGAATTGTTGCGAGTTGCGATATTTATTTTGGGACAATTACTTTTTGTTAAAGCTAGATTTATTTTGAGAAGGTGGGAGTACATGTTAGTGATAGCCACCAATATTTTATTAATTTAATTTGATTAGGCCATCTACCTATTCTTTTTAAGGTTCACATTTTTGTAACATTAATTACATGTCCACTTCAAAAAAATAATCAAAAGTGGTTGCTTGAAATGTGTAAAGCATTGATAGGATTGGTTCACACTCCATTAGTTTCTTCTTTTTTGTGCATTTCTTCTTTACCTACATTTTTCTCATTATGACATAGACTTTCTTGGATCCATAATTTAGAGTGTATTCAGTACGGAGAAAAATATTATCAATTTTTTTTTTTAGAAAAATAAGTTTCACAAAGAAAATCATGATTTTTTCAATGAAAGCAGGGAAAACAAACTCCATAAGTGATATTCTAAATTCATTTATTTCATTACCATCTCTGGACTATCCCCCCGGCCACCCTCGAAACCCCACCCTGCCTCATCTCACCCTATCGTGTTTTATTAGATGGTTTTGCGATAGCATTTTCTTGCTTACTTATCTAATATTTTTTTTATTTTTTCTTCATTTTTAATCGTAACTTTGTGTATTATTATGGTGTGGCATCAAATTTTCTAACTTTTAAAATATAAATAGGATTTCTTCTATTTTCTCAAATTTGTTTTTCCTATCACAAAGGTTCAGTTTAAAAGTTTCTCTTTAATACTTTAAAATAGCGTGTTTAATGGTTTAGTTAAAATATTTTGTCTTTCTTTAGCTAAAAGAATCGTGTGATATTAGTATATTACTCCATCTATCACAAAAAGGGACATATAGGACAATTATATTGTTTTTTGGGAAATCACTTATAATTTCTTTCAATTTTGCCTTTTGTGTATATATTATTTCAAAGAAAATTAAGAATCGACGTGTTACAGTCCAAACTTATGATACGTATTGTCCGTTTTGACATGATTAAACTTTATGGATTATCTCTTGCACTATGTCATTATCGAATTGTACCATCTTAACTAGTGTTTTCTATCTTATAAAATTCTTATAGGTTACAAGTTCAGTTAAAATCACTAGTTTTGATTCAACTCTATATTTATCTCAAAAAATTAATTATATATATATAAATTATTAATTTAAAATTTGATATTTTTTTAAAAAATATTCCAAACACATAAACCTTAAATTCTGATTCCGCATCTTAATCTTATTCTACTTGTCACGAATTTTCAACCACAAGCTAAAAGTTGTGGTCTTTGTTTAAATAGTATGTAGAACCTATCACATTTTACAAGTCTTTGGAGTAGTTTAGAAGAAATAGAAGGATGGTTAAGGAATTTTCCAAAAAAATATAAAATAATTTTTTTTCAAAACTCACCTATTTTAGACAATTAGACCCAACTTTTCAACTCTATTATTGGATTGGAAAATTTAATTTATATATACATTGAAAGGAAAGCCACCTATTCTTCATGAGCTTTTGTTAGCTTTTATATATTGACTATCACTAGAGCAAGTCAAGAATCACCTATGGTAATCTTTCAAAATTTGGAATTTATTGATCAGATTAATTATGATATGTATTATTTAAAGCTTATTAAAGGTATGATGCTGTTGTTGTATTGTGTAGAGCTAATTAAATAAAATGTTTCCTATCAAGATTTTTAATATTATTTTTATGATTACAAATTCAAAATTTAAATTTTATCGGTTCAACATCTTTTAGGTACTTATTTATATTTAATTATATTTTTGAAATTACAAATTTAATTTTAATAAATTTTTATACATAAATTTGTGAGTTGCTACAAGATAATTGGGTTCAAAATGAATATGCTATTAATAGATTGTATCCGCCACTAATTCAAATCTGAAACCCTTCAATTCATTAATAGAGAAATCTTAATTATTCCATCATGTTACTTGAAGACGGATATCTCAACTATTTTTTTTTTTTATGTATATAGAAAAGGAAAAGGTGTTGAATATTATGTACTTTAGTCCAAGCAAGTTGCGTAAAGAATTACTCTCTCTATTTATCTTTGTTTGTCTATATTTGATTTTAAAAAATAATAATTTTATTATATTATTTTTATTTATTATAATATATTTAAATATTAAATATAAATAATATTCAATAATAAGGTTTTAATAGATATAGTAAGATAATATTTTTAGAAATATTTTAAACTTAATAAATAATTCTAAATTTTATATTTTTTATATAGCGGATAAGTAAAAGTGGAGAGTAATCGACAAAAGTGGAAAAAGGAATGGGTTTTTTTTTTGGAAAATCTTAAAATCTTTTCCAAGAAATTGCGTGATTCTATTGTATTTGTATTTTTGTACTTCTAAATAAAGGAGACAAAAAATGGCCCACCAAGCAAAAATGTCACCATCATATATAATAGAAATATATATATATAAAACAAAGCAAAATAAGAACTTAGTGTATTTTTTACAAATTAATTCAAAAATATTTTTGATATAATATGATAAATATATTATTTATTTATTTTTTTAAAAATCATGTAGTTTGTTTTTTTAAAACGTTGTTCGTATACTAACAATTTCTACCTCAAAACAACCATTAAAATACACATACTTTTTGCGTAAATGTAAGCTATAAATAAAGTTGTTTGAATTGCCTACTAAAAGCCAACTTCACCCAATTTTCTTTAAAAATCTTACATAATTAATTTACTAATTAATTTTATATATTAAAAAATTCTCAACGATTATTATAAAAATTATTGGCATATCCATTAATGTCACGTCTTGTACTATTCACATGTCTACCTCACTAAAAACAATTATGAAATAACGAATATAAAAATATATCAAAAATGGGAAGTCACATTCTTGAAGTTATTTGATGGCTTAGTTCTTTTCTTAATAGTTTTTGAATTATTCTATCATGTTGAAGATAAAGATAAAGATTGGACCTAAATAATTGTCCCATCTATTTAAAGGAATTGGAATATTTTCTCACAAGTTACAAACATATAACATGATTACTTTTTAAATTATAATCTTTTGGAATATTGATACTTGAAAGTGATAACATTATTTTAGTTTATTGCGCATTCATTATGTTTACACAACATGATTGAGGTTTTTATTCGAGGGTTATATAGTCAGACGAATAAGATTTTTTTACTTTGTTTAGAAATTGATAGTAATCGATCCCTCTCTAATTAGTTTTACATGAAATAATTTGAATTAGTCAAATTCCAAAATAATATTGAAAATCGAGTTGGAGACAAAGAAAAACAAACAATATTATTGAGGGGTCAAATCGTATAGTAACATATAGTACGTACTACGTATAATTGCTTCTTCTATGTGAACTCTTTAAGTTTTGGAATATTACAAGATCGTCCTCTTAGTCTTTTGATTTATAAAAGCCGCCCTATTTTAGAACTTTTTCGATGGAAGTAGGGAGTACAAGTTCCAAATGACATTCCACGTTGATTGTGTTCTTACCATCTCTGACTCACCTCATCTTTACCTCCACCCCTGTAGCCTCCATTCACACCGGCCACCGCCCTCACCTCCAATCCAACTATTACTATTACTGGTTCAGAGATAAAATCAAAATATAATCTTTATGAGTTTGACTTTTAATATTTTTATGCGTCTAAATCTAGAAATGTCAAAAAACGGATACTTAAGATAACATAATGAGGAAAAT
Source organism: Solanum stenotomum (assembly GCF_019186545.1). NCBI lineage: Eukaryota > Viridiplantae > Streptophyta > Magnoliopsida > Solanales > Solanaceae > Solanum > Solanum stenotomum. The sequence goes on along the minus strand of NC_064287.1, from coordinate 52,662,993 downwards.
TACGTTAGCTACAAAATGAGGAAAATTCTATGATGGAAGGTTGTTTAGCTTTGACTAAAAATAAATACTATATAGGAATATAGCTACTTTAAATTTTAACAAGACAAAAATAATTAGGAGATCTAAAAATAGATAATATAGTGTTGATCTTATCTAGATATACTAGTTTGTTCAATATATATATATATATATATATATTTGTTAAACACTCCTTAGCTAGAGTTGACTAAATTCACTTTAATTTTTATATTTTTTGACAAATTAATTATCGACTCTTCACAAATTAAAGTTTGAAATTCAATATAGAACTAAAATCAAATTATATATATTTTTATTTAATGATTCAGTATTTAAACTTTGTTGACTTCATTGATATAAATTTTTGTTTATAGACCAATAAAGAAGGTAAAGGACTTTCTTATCAAAGATTAGATCTTTCAAAATTTAAAATTGAAATTTCTGATGACATTCAGAATTATAAACTGACAAATATGTTGAGGTGGTCACACATGAACACCATCTTTGTCCTTCTACATTATTTTTTTTTATTTTCTTCTTGGTTGTTCATTAACGAATCTATACATATTAAATTAGTCAAAATTGTTTCCATCATCAACACAAAACTTTAATACAAATCTTGATGTCGATTATTCTAGGTGGCCAAATTCTTGTGAATATTTTAAAAAGATATTGCAAGACACATAGTTAATTATTCATCAATGAGGCAAAAGGACAAGTCCTACATCAAATCAAATCCATAACCTAAAAAAGTTGTACAAGAATTTTAAGGGGCCTCAAATAATTGAGTTAACTATATAATTCATTAATTTTTATTAAGTTTTAAATTCTTTATTTGGTTATTATAATTTGTTTTAGTATCATAAGACTATGTACAACATATCAAGTAAGAAAAATTAAAAAAATTATTTAGATAAAGTTTTTCGTGGATCAATCTGATTGGCATATCAGTCCAATATTTAATTAGGCTAAATTAAACGGATCAAAATAGATTAAATTAACAAGATAAAGAAAACCTTAATTTGTCCAAACCTAAATGAATTAAATAAGTCATAATATTATGTATTGATTTTATCATCTCGAAACCTTATCTGAATAAATAAAAAGACTATGACCAAATGAATGGTGGACAATACTGACCATCGAATTATTAAATTGTCTTTTTTTATTTATTCATTTATGGAACCCCTTGTTTTGTTGATTAATAATATAAATAAATAGACATGAGCAAAACAGGTAGCTTAATTTTAAAATGCCCATTAGGCCACTAATTATGTGCTCCAATCCATGATTTCTACTTTCATCCACTGCCAATTTCTTCTTTTTTTAATAGTAATAAGAAAAGTGTGTGACATGATATGGTGAGGTTTTAATAAAGTAGATTGATTTAAGGGTATATTTGGTACAAAGGATATTGGAATTAATCCATAATTCATAAATTTTTTCTTGTTTTAAACCTTACCAGATAATATATATATATATGTCGGAAGAAATTAAAGACGATTTCTCATATTAGAAAAATATTTTGCATTTCCTAAAAGATATCTAGGTTGTAAAATATATACAGATAAATTTATCTGTTTTTTTAAAATGTCTGACTAATTAATAACATAAGTCGTGATCACTGGAGATTTACTTTTATTATGGAAAAACTCGTAAGCTTCCTTAATCAATATTTATGATTCGAATACTTCAAAGAAATTCTTTCTAAAATAAAATTGAGTATTTTATTTTATGTGTCCACAAACTATGTACTTGAGTGCTTCATAGTATTAAGTATAACTAATTTTTTAAAAAATAATATTAAGTAACTATTTAGTGGGTGACATGATTAGTAGTTTTGGTACTGTATTCTTTTCTTTTTAATTTTCTTTAATGGGTGCGCATAATTTTTTGACCTAGAAAATGTCTGAAAAAAGTGGGTATCTGGCATGATTCACAAGAAAATAAGTACATCCAATTTGTTTTATCTTTGGGTGGGATATATAAACTTAGTTTAATGTATAAAATATTTTGTGTTTATGCAATAATTAGAGAAGAATTGCATTTTAATAATTGTGATATAGTAGTTTATTGTATGTGGTGTAATTAGATTTAATCGAACACTAATACAAATATTCTATCAAGTGATCTCTTTCTATTTATGAGCTTTTGGTAAATAGGATTACTTGATATCTATAATAGGAGATATTTAAAAAAATTGTTAAATTAATCAAGGTGCGTGATAAAATATTCAATCACTACAATTATCTAAGCAAATTGCTTATTAGAAAATATTTTTACTTTTATTAAGTTCTATATCATGTGAATCTCTATTATCGAGATATAGAATATTGATTATTTACAAAGAAATAAAAAAGAAGAAGGTAAATTCAAGATACCTAATCTAACAAAAACATTTATAGAGATAAGAGTAGGGTGGGTTGGGGTGTAGTTGTAATCGTGTAGAGTGAATGGAGAGAAGACAATAAATTTAAAATATTATTTATGAACCTTTTCTTTTTACAATTACGAAATTATTTCTTCGTTTTTAAAGAACTTATTTTCTTGGCGAAAATATTTTCACCACACACTAATTTCTTTTTCTTTTCGAAGATTATATCTTTTTTAATGATAAAAAAAGGTGAGGGGCAGTTGGCACAGTGATCCGCAACATCACCCTGGCCCACCTAAATAAAAGAGAGGCAATTTATTTATTTTAATAGTAGTAGGGGCCAAGGAAGAAATGAGAAAATAAAATAAAAATAGATAACACTCAAAAAAAATCTAAAAAGGCAACTTTCACCGACGAGAGTTGTAATGGAATGATGAGTATTTTTTTATCCTTAATTAAGAGGTCTTGAATTTGAGTTCTATTAGGTACGGAGTCTTTTTTGTCAAAAAATGCTCTACTCCTCAAAATTTTTCGACACAAATCTGAATTTAGTCTGACTATAAATATCAGACACTGATTAGAAAATCAATAAAAATAAAAAGGCAACTTCCTAATTGACACAAATTAAGGAAGCCTTCTCGAGCACATGAAAAGTCAAGAATTAACAATTTTTAGAATAACAAATTCCATATCCAACATGATAAATAGACTATACAAGTGAATATAGTTTATTATTTTCTTCGTATCAATTCACCAAAAAGATGATATGTGAAAGATTCATTAAATTATGGTTTTTAAAGCAGAGGAAATGGAGAATAAATGAAATAGAATAATCTGATTGAATCGTAACATACAACTTTCTCAAAACATCGAGATTGTGTTTAGAAGAAGATGATGTACATTTTTATAAGAGCTGGACAGAAATTTAATTGCAAATTAGAAAATTTATTGTTTTTTTCATTACGAATTTCATAAAATCTAACTTGTATTTAAATGTAACACGCTAGAAAAGTTCGTTTTATCAAAATTCCTCAAATAAAGGGAAAAAGGATAACTATACCCCCAAATTATTATAAATAGAATGCATATACCCTTCGTCATACTTTTGGGACATTGGTGCCCTTGCCGTCCAAAAACTAGAACATATATACCTTTTATACTAATGGACATACACGTGTCATAATCTTATCCACCGACCCAACATTTATTAAATATCAAATCGACGGATAAGATTATGACACGTGTCCCTATTTAATCTTTTGTTAGAGTGAAGGGCATATATGCTCTAGTTTTTGGACGGCAGTGAAACCAATGTCCAAAAGTATGATAGAGGGTATCTGCATACCATTTACTATAGTTCGGAATATATTTATCCTTTTTTCCCTCAAATAAATTATAATTATCATTTGCGGTGTATTTCGTTCTATCGTTTCATTATATCCACCAAATACATAACGTCCACACCCTAATAATGATATTGACACCTAAAATTAGGCTTTAGTTTATTGACTACAAAATAAAATATTTTTGGATAATATAAGTTAGTTATTTCTTAGTACTTAGTTGTGTAGCCAAATTATATTATGTGTCCTAAATTAAAAGCACATAAGAATTTGAGGACCAAAAAAGTCAAGAAGACAAATTATTATTTTTTTTTAAAAAGGAAAAATAATTGAAATTCATGTTACTATTAGTTCTGTCAGATGAGTACAAGAAGGATCTCAATAATCTTTTGACCAAGATATAACTTAAAAAATATCTACACTAGAATCTTTTAGATTTCAATCATAAATAATTGAACTGATATTTTTGTGGAGTGATATCTTAGATGGAAAGGTAGGGACGTCGCGGATTAGAGTAGGAGGTTATTAAAGTAATTAAGTTTTGACTTACTTTTTGATGAGATTAGGTTTAGTGTAGTCTAGGAGTATCGTATTTATTGTAGTACTCTCTTTGTCCAATTTATGTGATATTTTTCGTTTTTTGAGAGTCAAACAATTTAAGTTTGATCAGAAATTTTCGCATGAAATCTTCAATTTTTTTGAAATGGAATTTATATATTTGTAAACTATATAAAAAGCACTATAAGTCGTAACAATTGATAATTCAAAATGTTTAAAAAATCTATGAAAATTTTACGGTCAAAGTTAGATTTGTTTAAATCTCGAAATCCGAAAAGTGCCACATAAAATGGGACGGAGGGAATATTAATCTTATATATGTAGCTTTTTACTTTTGATATTAGTCGCCATCTATTGTCTATTTTGTTTCAGTTATCACATTATTTTGGTGTTATTACAACTTACGAGTGAAAAATGAATTTCTTGAGTATGTTATTGTATTTTGTGGAGTGAAAAATAAATTTCTTGAACCAAAAATCTATCGTTATCCTACCTACAAAGATATAGATAAGAGAAGCATATATCTATTTTTTCCGTTTTTTTTTAACTATACTAAAATTATTGTTATATTTTTTTAGGAGTGTTAAAATTTTAAATATGAATTGCACAATCATAAAGTCAAATGATCTGAATCCCAAAAGGACTTAATTATGAATTTAAAAATAGAAATTTAGGAATTGAGTTTATGCTTTGCTAGTTTCTTAACATGGAAATCCAAGAAAACTTAACAAGGGATAAAAGATTAAAGGGGGAAAAAAAAGATAAAGAAAAAGGGGGGAAAAGAGAAAGGAAAAAGAAGAAAAGAGAAAATTAAGAGGTGAAACTTAATTAATTGTCAATTGTCAAAAGTGGGTAATTGTAATTAGAATTGCACCACCAAAAGTTCTAATGGAATAAATATAAATTTTTATTTTTAATTAGAGATTATAAATTTAGGTCATAAAAGTAAAAGAAGAAGAAAATTACGATAAAACACATTTCTATTAAAAAAAATCTTATACGATACAAATTTAAATTAATTATTAATATTTTAAAATAAATATCAAATATAGTGGATGACAATAAAAAAGTAGGTAGTTGCAAATGCAATTACTATTGTCAACAATCTTAAGATGGTGCCATTGCAATTACTAACAATTCAAACTTTTCTTTTCTAGATTTTACAACAAAAAAAATAAAATGGGACCCCATAACTTCATTAAGCAATAAGAGCACCTTTATTTTCCATTTCCTTTTAGGAAAGTCTAATGTAGTTAGAGATGGTAAATAAATGGAATAAATTAAATTTGAACGAGTTGAAATATATATATATATCACTTTATAAATGAATCATGATAATTCGATGAGGAAGGGTCATCGAAGGATATCTCTCGATAACCAGGTTTTGACAATGGTAATTCATTGAGCGTTGTTAGAGGACATTGAAGAAATTAATTTTCAATAATTATAACTGATGGATCTGACTAGGAGATTAGTGGTGTGACGTCCATGCCAAAGGTGGATCGACATAGACAGATCAAAAGAGAAGGATAGAAAGACGTTTACGCTAGTAAGATAAGTTTCTGGAAAAAAAATATGTGCATGACATCTTAAATGAATTTCTACATCAAAATGAGAGAGAAATGTGACTCAATGATATGGCAGATTAAAAAAATAAAATCCATGAAGTTTGTTAGGTCAAATCGAATAACACATGTAATGAATTTGGGCCGGGACAAACGATTAGGTACTTCACAACATTATTTTGCAAAAAATTAAAAGGAACCACAAAGATTTTTGACACATAACTCGTTTAACCCTACTCAAAACATTTTTCTCGATTATATTTTATATTTTAAATGAGTCATAACTTAACCCGATCGGTTCACACATTTCAAATATGGAAAATTTAAGCGAAAACATGGAACGTGGACCGGCGTGTCTAGTGGGTTCTGACCCAAACTCATGGATTCCTTTAGAAATAAAAAAATAATTAATTGATGCTACTTACTATTTCCTCGGTTTCTATTATTACTTCCAATCGCTTTAATTTATATGATATAGTTTAATTAGATACAAAATTTAAGAAATGTGATTTTCGCAATATTCCAAGTTATCCCTTAAATTACATCTTTGTGGATTTATAAGTGGAATTCAACCTGAGTAAAATATTGATCGTGCCATTAAATATTTATCAAATAATAAAATATATATGCCATTTTTTTAGACGGAATAATAAAATAAAGAGTATCATATAAATTGAGACAAAGAGCATTCATTTCCACTTTTAAGAAATACTAACAAATAAGAAAAATAATTTTACTAATTTATTCCCGAAGAAAGTTTTTTGAAACTTATTTACATTTTAAAAAAAATACTGATTATGAGAGTAAAATAAAATAAAAATACTTTATTAATTTTATTTTAATTTTATCTAATAAATAATTTCAAATAATTTTTTTTTTTAATAATATAGACAACTAATATAAACAGAGAAAGCATATAATTGTACGTCCAAACCGACACTTGAAAAATCAATTTGTCCAAACGCTGCACGTATTGTTTTTGTCATAAATAATACCAAAGCAACTTGCATTTCATGTCATCACTATTACATAACTACTTTATTTATTTATTTTTTAAAAATAAATCTTTTTTTGAAACTTGGTAGGCATTTGAAAATTGAAATTGAAGATAAACTATATATATTAAAAAAAGAAGAGAAGAGAATGTATTTGAAATTACGAAGATAATGTTAGAATATAGATTATAATCTATTTTTCAAATTTCGAATTCAATTTTAAGTTAATTTTGGAACTTTTATGACTAGATATTAATTTTTAAATATAATAAGAAGTTATTTTAAAAAATGAATATTTCTTATGGTCAAACATATACTATAAAGATTGTTAAATGCAATAGATTAATAATTGAATAAATCTACACAAATGAAATCGTGTAGTTGCATGCCATTAACGCCATTAGTCAGCCTACTTTTATTAATCTTAATTATAAAAACTACAACTACTCAAATACAAATATAGAAAGTCATAAATTACTTCAAAGAGTATGATTTTTTTTAGTAGAATCTAGAATTTTGATTTTTTTAAAAGAAAATTATTTCCTTTATTTTAAAGTAAATGGTGTTTTAGTTCTTTTTTAACATTTTATTTTGAAATATTAGTCTAAAAATAATTTATTTTTGGAACGAAAAGAGTAGCTTATTATTCAATTTTAAGCAATTTTTTTTAGATACAAATACATAATTTATCTAAAATTATCTTGTTTTGTTGAATCATAACTAGAGCTCTAACTTATCTTGAACCTGACATATATAGTATTGTGAAATCGTCTTTGTTAAGAAATGTTCTCTCTATACAGTGACATTTTATCGTATAAATTCAAATTAATCGGACCTAAAGAAGAAAATTTTAAAAAAACTAGCGGAATTTATATAAAAAGGGTACGTCTTTGACATAACACCTAACTTGGACGGCAAAACTATAGCAACCTACTTAACTTTTTTGACATATAGATTAAATTAATTACTAAATTTAAGTATACATTAACTATATAAGCAACCTAACAATAAATTGTACAAGTCACATAAAGATCCAATTTATAGGGCAATAATAAATCGACAAATATAGTAAATGAGATTATTTTTTTTTTTTTAAAAAAAACAAGAAACCAGATCAGATCTAACTGTGTATTTTAAGGAAAAATGTTTTTTTTCTTAAAAAAATAATAAAGAAAAATTGCAGTCTGATTCATGTCGTTTACAGAACAAACAAGTAACAGGCAATTACTTAAACAAATTTGCTTCTTCAAAAACAATGAAATTAGTTGGCCTTTAAATTAAATAATTAATATTGATTATTTAATTAATGCATTAATTAGCTAGACATGAATAAGTGAACAAATTGAATTTGTCACGTTCTCGTGAGTAGGCGGATCTAGGGTATGGAATGCGCGTTTTTAAGAATAATAACTTTCGTGTAAACTCAATATTTATAATGAACATTATTAAATATATAAAACTATTTATTAAGAATCTAGTGATAAATTAGGCTGTTGGTCAGAAATTAAATTCGTTATAAAAGAACAACTTGAAATCGATAAAAAAAATTGTAAGCTTTAATTTGTGAATTCGTCTCTCCAATCTACTTAACCACTACACATTTACACCACACAACGTGTACAAATTATTACTAATATATAATATAATGCACCGGCCTAGATGTGTTAATTTTCATTTATGAGTTATGAATTTTATTGCAAGCTAAAATTTAATAACTTTTTTTATACATATAATTATAATAATTTTTTAAAAGATAAATACAAGATTTCTATTAAAGTTATCAAGTTCTGCTAATTTGATAGTTTTTATTATATCTCTGATTTTGTGTAAAGTGTATATTTATGCTATGTTCGCTAGCTCTCTATTTTGAGAATTCACCGAATCTTATGATGATTAACATGCGTCGACGATAAATTCTGAATGTATCTTTTATGATGAAACAAAACGATAGATTCTGGTCTTGGTCGTATTATGTGTAACTTAAGACAACAAATACAATGTAGAAACTAATCATCTTCTAAAAAAAGGTCAAAAACAACAAACTCAGATTATATATATATATCTATATACACGATAATAATGTCAATATGCGCAATATATATAGTCTCGTAAGTGAGATTTAAAATGCATAGTGTGTGCACAGTGGTGGAGCCACATGTAGTTGAGCGACTGACACCCCTTCGTCGGAAAATTACATTGTGCTGCTAGAGTAAAATTTTTTTTATGTATATATATATATATATATATTACATATTGACACTTCTTGACTTCTACGCGATTTTAATTCTTTATATTTTGACACCCCTTAGTCGAAGTTTTGGCTTTACCAGTACATCTTTCCCCTATTTTATGGGTAGAAAAGTTATATATGAATGTAATGTTTAAAAAATAATCCCTATTTTTATACGCACCGACGTAAATTTTTGAACATGTCTAGTGTATAAATCCAATTTGTCAAAAGTTTCCCAATTTTTTTAATTTTTATTTTTAAAAAAAGAATTTATGATTTTATTTTATTTTTGTCCTTTAATTGTTGAAAAAGACTGTACCTTTATGTTCTTCCACGCCTATTAGTATTTGGAGCTTATCATTATTTCCAAAAAAGCATAATAATACACTATAGAGGAATTTATTAGCTGTCTTGAATCTATAGTTTCCTCCACCACTTTAAAATATATATTTTATATTTCGAAATTTCACTGTTTTTCCACTATTATTTAAAAATATTAAACATACAATTATAGAATCATATAATTCAAGTATTTAGAATCAATATCTTGTAAAATTTATGCGATTAAATATATTCTAACTTTTATTTTATTTCATTTAATTAAAAAATTATATTCTTTTATTTATTATCGTTTTTTATAATAATTTTAATTTGTTACAGCTGAATCGAGGATTTTTGACAATAATCTTTATTTTCATAAGATTTAAATAATGTATATATACGTACATTCTACTCTTTTCATAATACTTACGAAATTCACTACATGTGGTGTTGTACAACTAAAGGAAAGGTATATTTAGCTTTACTATAGAATATATTTTATATTTTAAATAGTCGATTATGATTAACAACCAACATAAGACACCAACATCAAGATAAATACGTAAAACCTAACTAACCATAAAGTTTTACCATATCAATTTACCAATGCATGAGAGATGTTCTTTTACCATCGAAAGATATTTTTCGATAATTATGGTATTCGAACTAATTTATGTATATCTATTAATTTCATAAAATACTTGTTATTCATGTATGTAATTATACAGTTGCATTATTGCATAGATATTAGACACTTGATTAGATGAAAAGATTTTTGCATCTTTAACTAGAAATGCCTTGAGTTTAATCTTAAAAATATTTTTTTCATTTAGAAGAAAACACATTCTTTAAATTACACGACAAGAATCTGAATCAATTAAAATAAGAAATTTCGAATATCATAGAAGACAATCTTTTTACTTTTAACCCAAACTATAGACAAATCTCTCAACCACTCAACAATGTTCTCATCAATCAAGTTGGCACCCAAAGCAAAAACATCCATAATCCCAAAAAGAAAAAAAGAGAATAATTTTCCCTGTTGAAATAGTAAATGGTTGGTAAAAATCAAATGAACAATGCTTGGAAAGTAATGTTTTCACTTTTATTTACACAGAAAAGAATAGATGGTAGAAGTTTAATATTTGCATTAAATTAATAAATATAAACTTTTCTCGTTTAATCGTGCTTAATTAATAATATATTTATTTATTTAATAAATTATTTAATTATAATAAGTTGATAAAATTGAATAAAATATCGAATACCAATAAAATTTTACAAAATGTACCATACATTTCAATTGTTCATCAACATTCTCATCGTCCTCGCAAATTCTAGTGAGATGAATACAATATATGTCTTTTTATCAAAGACAACAAATTTAAGCCCCCGAAATAAAAATACTGTAAATATAGAGAACAATTTCATATGAATCTGAGTCGAACACTAAAATTTAGAGTTCATAAATTTTGAATTTATTATTGATTTATGATCATCATTATTGTTAAGTTTACAATATATGGATATAAATTTTAATTATTTTTTACTGTTATTTGAACTCGTAACTGATATCCTCCCTCCACCCACGACCACCAAATGAAAAAATAAAAAATAAAAATCAAACTTTCCTCAACTAATCCAAGTTGGCACCCCAAACACAACACGCATAATCCAATTAACACGACATTCTCTCAAGTTGTCAATTATAATAATTGCCTTTATTTGCATTTTGCCGTCAGGCATTAGGTTTCACCACAATATCGTACTTTGACTATCTAGCCTATAAAGGCAAACAAACAAACAAACAAACAAATAAACGAGCAAGAGCGGAGGTAGAAATCCATACAAATTTATCAAAATTTAGTAACTTTTATTTGACTATTAATATTTTTAATTATATATATATTAATATTAAGTTTAATTCAATTATTAACATTTAATATAGTGATTATAGAATTTAAAAGTAAAAATTAGGCAAATGACATAGTATAAGAAAGAAATTACTTCCTTTCCCTACTCTTTCATTAATTACCAAAAATCTCTTTTTTTAGTGTTTTTCGGATACATAATATAGCAGTGTGGATACTTAATATAGCAGCGCGAATACTTTAATAACGGACGGATACTTAAATTATTAAGTTGTTAGCAACACAGATACTTAATTAACGGGCGGATGCATAATATAGCAGGGCAGATACTTTAATTAATAACGGGCGATACTTAAATTATTAAGTTGTTAGCAGCACAGATACTTAATTAACGGGCGGATGCATAATATAACAGCGCAGATACTTTAATTAATAACGGGCGGATACTTAAACTAATAAAGTATCCGGTTAAGTTGAATTGGAGGAAAGTAAGAGATTTTTGTATTTTAATAAAAGAATAGAGAAATATTGAGAATAGGTAAAGAAATGTTGTTTATTTAAATAATTTTTCCAATTTAAAATCTATAGAATTAAAATTCTAATTTCATCTCCGCAACCAAAGAGACAATAATTGACAATGTCTCGTCTTGTGTGAGGCCCTACTCCGGACTCCAAATCTGAAAATCAAAACCACTTAACCCATACAATACTTTAATCATTAAATTCACACCACTTTAGGGAGAAAAAAAAAAGTAAAAAAAATTCTAGAATAGATACTTATAGAAAAACTCGACAACACATCATGGACACGTTTAAGCAAGCAATAAAATATAAATATACAATTGAAGGTCATAGCAATAAAAAATAAAATTATACACCCATGTCCAAGTGGGTCCCAAGAGATTTGAAAATATTATTTCCTTTTATTTAAAATAGTAAAAGGAGATAGAGATCTCATTTTCTCGAAACACAAATATCAAGACAACTTAAAATAAATAAATAAATAATTTCTAATTTTTTTAAAAAAATAAATAAATTATACACCCATGTCCAAGTGGGTCCCACTAACATGCTTACATCATCATCATTACTCAACTCTCCCCCATCTTTGTCCCGCCCACTATATAAGCCTTGTGTTATTTATTTTCCCTCAAACTCATCTCTCATTTTCGTTTACATTTTCTTTCATATTACATCAAAAATGGATCATCAATTGATTTCGAGAAAGCGAGTCTATGACGATTCGGTCGAATTAGAGATCAATTCCCCGGAGGTAAAAAGACTCCGGGAAGATCTCTTAGACGATTTATACGATTCGGAGTTTTGCACTCCGAGTCACGATCTCGATTCATTCATGAAGAGCTTCGAAAACGAAATTACAGCTTCACCATTGCCGGAGACTGCCGGAGTTTCGTCGGAGTCCGGCGAATCTCAGCCGGAGTTAGGATACCTTCTGGAAGCTTCTGATGATGAACTCGGACTGCCTCCGCCTAGCGAGGCAGAGACTGAGTCAGTCCGAGTTTGTACTGAGTCCGTGGGACTCAGTAACGAGTTTTGGGGATTGGAGGACCAGATACCGAGTTATGACCCGTTTGATTTGGGAATTGTTGAATCGGATCATTATAGTGGCAATATGGGTGAATATGTTGGGTTAGATGGTTTATTTGATCATTCGGATCTCGGGTATGGGTCGGGTGATTTTCTTTGGAGACCCGAAACTTTACCCGCTCAATAGTTTAGTTTAGGGAAAGATATTGTAAAGGTTTTAATAATTTTTGTTTTTTTAATATACTATTATTTGATTAAAAACGAAGAAGGAAGAACAAATTATAATATTTTCATTCCCTTGAAAATGTTAGCTAACATCAACGACTTTTTATTTTATTTTTAAATATTAGTTGATTCAATTATTTAAAAAGTTAGTTAAATGTACGAAGTTTTTGCGTATATTAAAAAAAAAAGATCGCACCTCAAAAGATATGTTGTAAATAGTTTATTTATATTATTAATTGGATTTTTTATAGCGAGAATTGAATTCACAACAATAGGCTAAACCCAGTGTAGAGCCGTCAAAATGGGCTTAGCCCATGGGGCCGGCTCGACCCAACCCGTTGGGTAGGGTTGAGATAGATTTTTTTAAGCCCATTTAAAACTAGGGCTTATAAGCCCGACCCATATAAACCCTTGGCCCTTGAGGCTTGATCGGGGCCAGGGTCGGCCCATGGGCCAAATTTTTTTATTTGAGGGGAACTTATAATAATCTCACTAGTATATAATCTAATTACTTAAATACACACTATGTTGTAATATTATGAATCTTACCAGATTTTGGTACGTTCAAATACATGTATCTCGGAATATATGGACTCAAAATTAGGTTAATTTATCCAAGTAGATTCGTATGTATCTAGGATACATAGATAAATCTCGTGCCCTCGCTTCCCTCCCATTTTGTTTGTCACTCTCTTATCTCGCTCGTGTATCTGGTATGCGAGATACATGATAATTACACTAATTTTTTTGCTAGTATTATTGAAACAACACCATTGTTTGCCATATTTGATTTGAAAATCTTCTCATTTTCTTGATGTTATAGAATTATATGTTTGAAAAAAAAAATAAAAAAAGAAGGGCTAGCCCACCCCAGCCCTCGGCCTTTCTAGAGTTGAGTTGGGTTGAACATTTTCAGCCCCTTCCAAATGAAGGGCCGGCCTGCCCTAGCCCTTCAAATTCTTTGACCCGCGAGGCTTGGGCCTGGTGGGGCTGGGCTGACCCTTTTTGACAGCTCTACCCAAGTGTTTTGGCTGCCAAGTTTGGTGTTATGAACGTTAATTACTAGGAATATATTCTCTCCGTTTCATATTAGTTGAACATCTTATTAAAAATGATTTTCTATATTAATTGTCCACCATACTAAATCAAAACAACATCAATTAAAATTTTCCTATAGTACCGTTGTAATTAATATTTTTTTTGAAAGTGTTTACATTTGTTTGTTAAATTGTCAAGAAGTTTTAAAAGATGAATTAGTAAAATTATCTTCTTATTTATGATTTTTTAATATGCGTGTAAAAAAAATGATCATTTGATATGAGACTGAGAAAATATGTATGTTCCATGTAATAATTAAACTATTTAAGTATAAGAATTATCAGGATATTTTGAACTTCAAACATGAAATTCATGGGAAGATTATAAATTCAATTTGAACATGTTTAATTGATTTTATAGATTTATTATTAATTTTTTTAAGTAAGAGATTTGAAAATAGTGAATATCATTTCCTTCTATTTAAATTTTAAATGGCCATAGAAGATTAGCTCTTCTTGATACAAAAACAACTAGGTATTAAACTATTTTTTTTTTTATGATTTTGCCAACCATGACATGAATTGGAAAAGTGTGCTATAATGATGCAATTTTTGATTAATTTGTCATATATCACTCTTAAGTCATTTTTTTAATTGAAAACATTAAAATAAATTAATAATGTTTTTAAATAAAAATTATTAATTAAATAACCATCTGAATAATAACGATACAAGTTTATATTATTTTATCGTTCTCTAACCGAATTGAAAAAGATAAAAAGACAATTCAAGTCTTTTTTCCAATTTTCCTCCACAAGCCTTATCAAAGTTGAGTGAAATGGCCACTTTTTGTGTCACTAATCAAAGTTTAACTCGTAACATTTCTCTTTTAACTCCATTTAAAAAAAAAAGATTTTAAGATTTTCTCAATTAATTTTTTTTAATCATGAAGTAGGATCATTACCTGAATTAAATTTTATTGAAACTCGATGAAGATATTATTGTTTTTGAAAAAAAAAATTCACTTAAACTTAATACAAAAATGTGAGAAGTGCAATCATACATTTTCCTTGAGCTTCAGGTCAAAAGCCCAGAAGTGCCATCATCGGGGTAAAAATTGTACAAAGTGTTTTAAAATGTATTTATGGAAAAAAATCAAATTTGAATACAACTTAAATAAATATTTGAAAATTAAGTAGTTGTACACTTGACCCACTTTTGTTAACCTAGTGAACTCCCCTGCATGCAATAATGTGATGGTAAATTTCTTATTATAATTCAATGCTCTCCGAACTGTGCAGAAGGTTTTCCATCACACGACTTGAAGTTTCAACCTTTACTATAGCAACAATCATGACTATAAACAAACTCGTATCTATAACAAGGAGTTACACTATGCTCTTTCGTGTCCCCTATGCAAGCACATAAATAGGATACTAAATTTAAAGTCATTAGTTTGCTCTTCATAAAAAAGAACTTCACTGTACTCAAAATTCACAATGAGAGAATACATAAAATGAACTAAGAAGTAAGAACAAAGTTAGAGAATACACTTACATTTAAATGAATAAGCTTAAGACCTCTTACTGGAATTTGATATCTGATCACCAATTTTGTCATCAAGAAGCTCTCATGTGATCGAGCTATCCATTCCCTTGTTGTTTAATTGTTACTAAACTCTGTTTATAACAGTGAACTCCACAACCACTCAAAATTGGGCTTCTGCTTAGGCGTGGATGACGAAATTCAAGATGCCTCGTCTTCTTTGTTTTAACATTATAGGAGATCAATCGGGAACGTCTAGTTGCCAAAATTAGAGAGCTATCACAACAAGACTTAATAGTTGAAAAACAATGAAAGGTAGCAAATTTGTTCCAAACCCCTGGTTGTATCATTACCCATACATCAAAAACAAACATGTCAACTTCGTTCAAAATAGCAATGAAATCATCAAGAATTATTAGATCTGCAGTGCAACTACAAATAGCATAATCATGTGGCGGCCCTTCAATCATTTCAAACACCTCATTCCCAAAGTTGAATGAAAGAAATTTGAAACCAAAGTTGAAATCGAGATTTCTCTTTAACATCCAATAATAAGATCCATTCAAATAAGTAGTACTACCATAAAAGGTATCCACACATTCAACATTTCGATTGTCGTAGACATTTTCATGTTTGAAGATTCTCCATGAATCTCTAGAACATGAATACACAACTGCATTTTCATTCTTGTAATTATAGTAAACCACTTTATAGTCGTTAGTCAAGGGGTCTAATCCAAATCCAAAAAAACGATTAAAACTAAAAAATGATTCGAACTTGATTCCGACTGTACTAGGAAGGTCTCTCACCTCCCTAGTAGTAGGATTCCACAATGCACACAAGATGTCATTATTAATTTCTCTTTCCAAGAAAAACAAGCCATCGATAGAACCTAAGAGGTTCGTCATACCTTCAAAATTTTGGGGATTTACTTCATGTGTAGGAGAATCTATACCATTATCGGAAATGAAAGTGAGGGGAGGTAAATCATTGGGCGCACCATAATCATAAATCAAGAGTTGTGGGGGATTGTTCTTGCTAAAATTCAAGTGTTCACGGATAAAGCTAGGATTTTTGATAAGAGTGTACCAATTTTTGCAGACACATTTGAACCTCAACAATGACTTCACAGGCGATCTGAGTAAAATTTCCTTGATTGAATCTTCGAGAAAATCCCACCATTATCATTGGTATCCATACCAATACAACCTCGATCTTTCCGTTCAAGAACACAAAAAAGAAAAATCAATAAATAAAATAATAATTCTGTCATTTTAAATTGTAGTCCTTTTACTTAATAATAATTGTTATTAAGCACTAGTATTTTGTACCGTATTATTCTTACTAATTTTACTAGTACTTAGTTGTATGATACATTTTAGTTATGTAGATTTACCAAAAAAAACAAAAACAGCTTTAAAGAAAATGAAATAATAAATAAGAAGAAATGTGAGCAATTTGACAAAAGAATATTATTTGAATAAAGTCATCTTAGTACTATATTAGATAATTGATCTGCAGGGCGCAAACATATGTCTTTTTTCCATTTATTTATTTTAAAAAAATTTAGTTGATATAAAAGATATTACCATTTTAATAAATGATAGTAGCAACAAGAAAATATGTTTGACTGTGTGGTACTAAAATGACCTTAATCTTTTTGCAAATTGCTCACATTTCCTCTCATTTATTTTCCGTTTCTATTAAATTATATTGTTATATTTTAAAAAAATAAATTCCATAACGAAAATGTAGAATAGAACTTATTACAGATAAAATTAGTTTTAGACTAATATGGTAGCATAATCTACAGTTAATTACTAGTATGGATAGCAATTAATTAAGATAAGGGATAAGAGTCTGAAAAATACCTCAACTTTGGTCGAATTTGCTGTTGTGATACTAAACTTTCATGAGGACCTATTACCCCCAGAACTATTTAATAGTGTATTTTTTACCTCCTGAACTATTTAATAGTGTATTTTAAATGTATATATGTGTCCACGTGGACACATTACTATTTATAATTTTGCATTATTTTTTATGTCCACGTGGGGAAATATATATGTTTAAAATACGATATTAAATAGTCTAGAGAGGTAATAGGTTCTCATGAAAGTTTAGTATCGCAACAACAAATTCGACCAAATTTGAGGTGTTTTTCAGACCCTTATCCCTTAAGATAAACATGGAATTTTTTTCTAAATAAGTTGTTTAGATAGACTTATCATAGGTGCTTTTAAAAATTCTATAATGTTTAAATTAAATAATAAATACTGTTGAGCATTTATTTTTAAGTCAATTTAATAAAACTAAATCATAAAATTACGAATTTAACTTATAAGTCATAACCTAAAAGATCATGTTATATAACTCGAGTCCCTCACCACGTGTCAGTTCAAAGGTGGGTTTAGATTTCATCTCATCATATTTGCTTCTCAATCCACTCAACTTTTCAATTTAATTTTTTCTTGTACGGATTTTTAAATGTGATCGTGTAAGATATTTTTTTCTAATATGGGTACCAACAATAATATTGGGGCTTTTCTGTAGATTTAGCAAGGGATATTCTATTGAGTTTGTCTCTGAAATTATTATTACAATTTAAATATGTGTATAAATATTGGTGTACTCTTATCAATAATCCTAACTTTACTTGAACCATTTGACGAATGTGATCATCATTTTAGGTATAAATTAATTAGATTCCATGACTAAAGATTATAAGGTGATCTATTATAGCCACAATTGAATTTGAACTATTTGACATATGTGGTCGTCATTTTAAGTTCAAATTAGATCCCATGACTAAGGATTATAAAGCGATCTACTATAATCACAAAGATAAATATGCAGCGGTCTACTTATGTTCTAGGGATTCATGAAAAATATTCAAACATGACGTCGATGAAAATAAATATTGATTGTGAAGAAATTAAGCTTATATACACAACTAATTTATTTGAATCGATCTTATTACTAGTTGCTATCCTGACATAAGTTATTTCACGAGTTATTCCACCATGTATATGAGATAACTTATCCATCACTATAGCAAAAAATTATGGGATAGATAATCTAAAAACTTGTGTATCTAATATCTTCAACCAAACGTGGGATAAAATAATTCACTTTCTTATCTTGAGTTTATTATACGTTATACATCATAGTATCATACTAAACTATTAACAATAAGAATATTTATGGCCTAACTATCGATGGGTGACATTTTTGTTCATTTAACATATTTTAAAAGACAATTTTGATGCTTTTTCTGTAGATGAAATTAGTAAATATGCTATGGATTATTTAATTATGTTGTGTACATTGTGGAATCTAGCTAACAGAGAGGTGAGGCACCTCCCTGCTGCCACAGTTGGGTTTGAATCTTTTAATACATGCGATCATCATATCATTTAGTGTTCGGATTAGATGCCATAACTAAGGATTATATCAAATGGAAGAATATGCGACGGTCTACTCATGTTCTAGGGATTCATGGAAAATATTCAAACATAACCTAGACATAGATCAAAATACTAAGTGTGAACAAAGCTTTTATATAACACTAATGATTATCTTATGGAAGGGCCACCAGATGGTCACGGGGTTTATTGTTGGGCGGCGAATTTGATGTTGCTTGGTGACTCCATTTGCATCTTGAACTTAATTATTCGACTAGTTTGTTTTTGATGTATGGGTAATGATCCGACCAGGTGTTTGGAACAAACTTGCAACCGTTCATTGTGTTACTCGTGTAAGTCATGTTACGACAACTTATTGATTTTGGTAACTAAAAGTTGTCACGATCTAACCCACCGGACGGTGCGGGCACTTACTCTAACACCTAAGTAGTAGAACCTTTGATTTCCAACTGTTTTAAAAGTGCGGAAAATTAAGAAAACAATAGATAAAAGGAACTTCATGAAGATTTCATAAAATAAAGAGTTTTAAACAATTTAAGTTAACTTGTAAAGTAATTAACTTCCCCCAGGATCTAGTCTAAACAGGTACAAGAGCTACTAAGATTACAAGGTATACATAATTAATAAATGACGCTGCTCCCACCACACGGAAGGAAAAATAGCAGCTGTTGGAGATTGTCTTCGTCTTAACCTATGAAACATCATTGATCCTGCAACCAGACTATGCCAAAAAGGCACATCAAAAGTAGTATCAGTACAACCACACGTACTGGTAGGCATCATTGGTCAACCTGATACCCACCGCATAATATAAAAAATTGACTAGCGGGAAACATGCAATAAAACCGTTCATTCCTCCACATTTGGATCTTCCTGCGCTTACTGTTCCCAAATACTTTAACATATACTAGTACACTTGACTCTAACCCCTTACTCGCCCCGTTCTTGATCATAACTTAACCATTCTATCTCTTAGAGAGGGTTCCAGATATAACTACTACCAACCCGGCCAACCTCTCATGGTACGCCCTTACTTCTTCCACCTCACCACTCAACCCTTGACTCCCTAGTACGTTCTATCAAGGCTTGTTTAACAGTTTCAATAATAACCCCTTTCCACGGTAATTCCTAACTAATTAACATTTGTGCCATAACACCACCCCAATTCTCAACTACAATACACATGACCACCTCTCTAAGGTAACACATAGTAAAACCTGGACCCTCGATCTCCGCTTACTATACCACATCTCGATTTGGGCCTGACCATTCACAATTCATTCATTGACGAGATATACCTAATTTCCTTACGACACCCTAAACCCACGTGTGTGTGTGTATATATATATATATATATATATATATATATATATATAATTCACAATCCCGTTATCATTTCAGGAGCAATGTTCAATTCCACATTATCGATAACAAGTAGATATAAAAATATCAATCACAAGTGGTCCTCTCATGGAACCCACACCCAAACTGTTAGTGTGTGGGTACGTGACACTCGATCCAATGTATGTATATGTGTCGGTACGTGACATCCGATCCAATGTATGTATGTGTGTAAGTACGTGGCACCCGATCCAATGTATGTATATGTGTCTGTACGTGACACCCGATACAATCATCACAATCACACCCATACTGAACATACTCATAATCATGCAATCAAGTGTTAGGTTCATGGCATAAAATTGTACATTTTTCGTCTTTCCCTTAAGTTCGATTCATACATCTCTAATCCCATACATGTATGCATATAACGAAGCCATTAATAGGTTTATATCACACAACCAGGAAATCAACCAACACTTAATCCTAGTTCACATGATGAGGCTTCTTCCTACGACATATGTCTGATGTAACACCTGGAAATACATGTACAACCATCCCTTTATTCGGTGCACGAAAGCCTACACATGAATTCTACTGTCAATTACCAATATACTATGCAGTGAATCACAGATTTATAACTACTCAATTAAATAAACCTAGCCTATCTGGGCGCCAAGTAGTCACAGAGGGATTGTAGCTCCAATCCTGGCTTCCGAACGACAGGAAGGTGGATTTTGACCGGAAATCCGCAAGCTATCGACATCCTTACACTAAAAATCTCGTTCAACTTCCTTCCCAAGCCTAGAGCAGCCTTTTCAGGGTTTTTGGGGGTGATACTTTCCTCTTTTTGGTGTTTTGGGAAAAAGGAGTAATTAAGACTTTGTGTTATTTAAATTCTGTCCTGTCCTTCTCGCTTTGGCGCACACTATCCCGTTGAGTGCTGCCACCGTAGCGACATCTGTCCCGTTCTAGTGGGATGATGGGCCCAGTTTTCCTTGACGTTTCGCCTTTTCTAAATAACGACGGTTCAGGTTGTTACAAAAGTTTTTGACTGGTCTTGTATAATGTTAGGGAAAACAAGACAAGGTTTCTTGAATTACGTCATCCGAGCCTAAAGTAACATCTAGATGGAGATGGTTATAGGCTTTATTATCATAAAGAGAGCTTAGTAACAATTAAGACAAGAAAATAATGGGCTCCATCTTAGTTGTTGTTTGACAAGAGTGGTGTCCAAATATTAAATTTCAATAAGAGCTTTAAGCACATTGGATAACATTTACATGTTATTTATTTATGGTTCATTCTAGCTTCAATTAGGTGCAATATGAGATTATCGTGTGTAATAGTGTTTTTATACTCCAAGTTATTGGTGATTGAACCAATCTCTTGTCTTGTCACTTGTGCATAAGTGATTCAAAATTTATATATGTATATAAAAAAAATTACCTTGTCAATAAAAATGTGATTTTTTAGTCGATGAGGTTCACATAAACATCCTCCCGCTCCCTAGGTTCGTCCTTGTTTATAGGTTGGAGTAGGCGCCTAAACTTTCACCAATCTTTTATATCTGTATTGTTTTAAAAGTATAAAGGTCCTTGTAAATATTAATTAAATTTTTTGTCATCCATCAAAATACTCTATAATAGACAAACTTATCATTTAGTTATTTTATAGGAACTAGGATATTGATATTAACGGGAAACATATAAGTTATATGTAAAAGTGTATCCTTATTTTGTTAGATTGTTTTTTGGTAAATAAATTTTACAATAGATTATAGACAAAAGACTTTTCCCCCCTTTGTTTGTGGTAAATTTAATTGTATTAGAACTTCATAGTTAATAAAGGGAAAAAAATCTGAAATATATTCGAACTTTCACTGAAATTGTTGTAATAATTCCAAACTTTGTGCAGAACCTATTACACCCTGCACTATTTAATAGTGTATTTTAAAAATATATAAGTGTCATCTGGACAAGTTACTATACATATTGATGTAATATTTATGATGTCCACGTAGACACCTATATATATTTAAAATACACCTTTAAATAGTGCAGGGGAGTAATAGGTCGTACCCAAAGTTTAGGATTGTTATAGTAATTTCGGTCAAAATTTGGATATATTTCAAGCCCTTTTCCCCTTAATAAATGAATCATGGAGGATACGTGAGCATTTTGCAATGGACTCTTATGGATTGCTTAGTGACATTAATTAATTCCTTAATAAAGAAGAAATTATGAGTGATACTATTTTTCTTATGGATTGATTAGTGACATTAATTATAATTCCTTAATAAAGAAGAAATTATGAGTGACACTATTGTCCTATTTGAAGTAGTATAATAATTTTCTAATTAAAATAATATTATTTTAAAAAAAGTACTTGAAAAGAAAAAAACTATTATTTTTTATTTAGAAAAAAAGATATTTCTCATCTATTAAACCAAACAATCAACTAAATATATTTTTGTTGATTTCATTAATGACAATATTTACTCTTTTTCTATAGATGAAATTAGTAAATATGATAAATCAAACTTTCAACTAAATACATTTTTGTTGATTTCATTAATGACATTTTTGACTTTTT